>NC_050570.1:22147399-22448232 GCF_013265735.2 Oncorhynchus mykiss
TAACCAGGTAGACTCCACCCATGAAGCTGACGTGTCCGAGTCAGATTCCTGCTGTTCTGCTATATCAGATATGGAGGCTATCCCCGACACACAGCCAGCTCGCAGGGGCCAAAGGAGAGCTGCAGGTGGGGACCAGCCTGACTCTACGAAGGAGGAGGATGTGTCTGAGGTAGACTCTTGTTCATTGTCTGTCTCCAGAAGACCAAACACTCGCAGAGCCACCAGGAGTCTGAGGAAGGCTGTTCTCACGGACTCTGCCAAGAAGGACAATTATGTTTCAGAGGCAGAGTCCTGCAGCTCTGTGGTGTCTGAGTCCAAGGTGCCTGGCTCGCAGACCAGAGTGACCAGGAGGACTGCCGTGTCCAGCAGCCGTGCTTCTTCAATGTGTCACACCGAGGACACAGAGCTTTCTGATCCTGAGTCCTGTCTCTCTGGTGATCAGACCTCCACAGTGCGCAGAGTTACCAGAAGCAGGAGAGGAAGGTTTGTTGAAGCTATCCCCATGCATTTGGAGGAAACCACCGATGGCTCCAACTCTCCTCTACCCCGCAGGAGAAGCAGAGGTGTGTGTAAAGGATGTCCCTGTGACCCTCTGAGTCCCCAGGACTCAGAGAGCTTTGCGTCTGGGCCAAGCATGACTCCCAGGAGGTCCACTCGCAGGCTGTCTGAGCTGAAACAAACAGGCACCACTGTTTCAGACTCTGAGTCTGACCTGACTGATGTGTATACCCCTCTGGGGAGCCCTAGGTCGGTGAGAGGTAGGGGCACTCCCTGCAGTAGTCGCACTGGATCCAACAGCAGTTCCAGGGCAGCACCAGTTACCCGGCTGACAGCCAAGGCCCTGGATATACTAGTTGAGAAAGCCCTATGCCAGTCAGATAAGGTGAGAGCATCCGGGGTTGCTGAAGAAAGTGTAGTGTTGAAGGACACCGTCGACGCTGATCCAGGCTGCTCCATGATAGAAGAGGTGGGGGAAGAAGATAAGACTCTAACCGTTGAGAATGCAGCACCTGCTCGGGAGCATACAGGGAGTGTGACAGTCTCTGAGGATGCAGAGATGCCAAAGGTCACTAGTGTACAACAGGATTCAGCCGAGACAACCGCCAGGGAAGACCCAAAGAAGAATACCTCTATGGTGGATGTCCCTGTTCAGGAAAACATACAGGAGAAGGTGACCATCAGTGAGAGTGCTGATACAGAGATGGCTGAGGCAGTCTGTGAGCCTGCAGTGGAAGCAGAAGACCAGCAGAGGGAGCTGTCCACTGAGGATGCAGCCGATGCGGACGCCCCAGTGATAATTGAACAGGAGACGATGACGCCAGCTGATTCACAAGTCTTTCTTAAGCAAACAGTAAAAGTAGCAGCGTGTGAAAATGTAATGTCCCCTGTTATAGTGGTGTCTGAGGAAGCGGAGGAAAAGACCGTGGATGTAAACACCCACACAGATCCTCAATTGGAGGTAAAGAACAAGGAATGTCAGGCAGTGCCTAGTGAGGAGGCTATGGATGTCAGCAGCACACTAGTAACTGAGAATAAAACGGCTGACCAAGATGAAGCCCCTCACACCACAGAGCCCATTAAGGTGACCTCCAGCCTGAGCCTGAAGGTCAGTGTATCTGATGCTGACAAGCTAGAGGAGTCCAGAGACTGTGTCATCATACAGAAATCTGGCGTGATCAGTCTGCTGGAGAGCAGTGACGATGAAGAGGATGACGATGGCAACAGTCGGCATTCTGGGGAAGGGGATGAGAGAGAAAGACAGGGTTCTGATGGTGACGAGGAAGCTGTCTGTATAGAGGAGGCGGCAGGCCCATCCAGACCCCAAGCTGCTGCTCAGTCCTCAGCTGATGGCCTGTTTGTCATAGACACCCGGCCTGGCCTTCAGTCAGATGAACATTACTACGTGGATGAGAAGGAAGAGGGAGACACGGAGGCCATTGAAGAAGCGCAAGATGAGGAAGAATTTGTTGATGAAGAGGGAGATGATGATGATGACGAAGATGAACAAGTCCTCTTCACAAGCAGAAATCCACAATTGTAAGTATCTGTTTTGGTCATGCAAATGTCAGTTGTCATCTGTGCTTTAAAAATGTCTATTTCATTTGACAGTTGTGGCTCCAGCACCACAATGCCATCTCATTCTGAATGGAAAGCAGGATTTGTTTTTTTAATCTAATGCAGTGGAGCTATTTTATTGAATTGCAATGCCAAGCACGTTTAAAGAATTTTCACATTCATTTTCATTAATTAACGTATCAAGATTGAACGAGTTGGAGAATGGACAATGCTGTGCCTCCTGGGTAATTATTTGTTACAATCTGTTATAGGAAAGAGTTGTCCAGCCGTATTGACCCGGGCCTGAAAGTGAAGGAGCTTGGGGGATTATACATCAATTTCGATGGCAGCAAATCAAAGACAGTCTCTAACTCCCTGAAAAAACTGAAGGAACAGAAGAGCCAAGATGAGGTAAATGACTAATTGATTTTGTTTTGAAGGTGGTATATGGTGTATAATTGGTAATACATTGTGTAGTTATGCAAGGCTGGGTAATTCAATGAGGAAGTATTTCATGCAATTTCAAACCTTTCGACTTTAATGGATCTGTGTTTTTTTAAATGTTCTCCTACATTGTGATTTATTTTCTCTGTTGGCAGTTGATGAAGAAGAGTGTTATTGGCCCAGAGTTTGAGAAGAGAGATTCTGTGCCTCCATACAGGGAGTCCAAACAGGCTGCGAAACTGAAGCGCAAAGTGAGTACAAGTCCATATACCCTTGTTTATTAATTTAGAAGAGAAAGTAGCAAACACCAACAGTGTGATGCAAGGACAAGTAGTCGTTATAGTTTGACTACATTTGAGTTATTTTTGTTCAGTTTGTTCACTCATCGACTATCCTGACTGACGTGTTTCCTTGTCTTGCCATGCTCAGGAGGAGAGGGACAAGACCACTGGAGCCGGCTGGTTTAACATGAGGGCTCCTGAAATGACAGAGGAAATAAAGGGTGACCTCAAAGCACTGAAAATGCGTGGAGCAATGGACCCCAAGCGGTTTTATAAGAAGAATGATAGAGATGGATTCCCCAAGTACTTCCAGGTCAGTAAGCATCTAACCCTCAACTGTGCTCGGTTTTCTCAGTGGTCCATGTTATTCAGGTAAATGCTAGATTCTACAAGTGTCTGGAACTGTTTGAGGCATGCGACACCATTTTCCCACAAGAAATTCCATAAAAACCAATTCCCAAAACACATTTTCTGTCGCAGGTTGCTACAGTAGTAGATAGCCCTGTGGACTTCTACCATTCCCGTGTCCCGAAGAAAGACCGGAAGAGAACCATGGTGGAGGAGTTGCTTGCTGATGCAGAGTTCAGACAGTAAGTTTCGGTTTCTGTGTCATGTCATGTACGGTATTGAATTTCATAGCTTGTGTGTTCCTGAAAATATGCTTTTGGCATACAGTTCATGGGTATGCAGAACAATTGAATTGACATCAAATACCTGATATGAACTACTTGAATTGTCAAGCGCTAATACTTTCCCTTTAACTTCAACAGCAACAACAAGAAGAAATACCAACAGATCATGACAGAAAAAGCAGCCATTGGTGCTGGCAAGAAGAATAGGAAGAGTAATAAGTTCAGAAAGTAACAGTGACTGAGTGATGTAATACACAATGCAATCATATGACTGTATTGAGACCCATAATATGTTAATGTCTTAAATCAAAGCCTATTAATTAAACATACAATTTAGTGGCTGCATGGGAGCTAAAGCTCTTTATACATTTGTCACGTAACATGAACAATCTGTATCAACATATTTTTACTTTGTAATTTAGAGGTTCACATTAGTAGCTATTAATAAAAAACATCTAGATTTATACAGTATGTATGCATAGCCACAATAAGCCTATGCTATACTGGCTAAGCCGACGAGGTACAGAAAACATATTTTCCCTGACAAATATCTGATATGGATTGAGATGTATTGTTTTAGAAGTCAAATCACTAAAATACTACAGGATAAAACAAACAGGACACGTCTATTTTTAACTAGGCAAGTGAGTTAAGAATAAATTATTTACAATGATGGCCAAACCCACATAACGCTGGGCCAATTGTGCGCCACCCTATGGGAATCCCAATCACGGCTGGATGTGATACAGCCTGGAATCAAACCAGGGACTGTAGTGACGCCTCTTGCACTGAGATGCAGTGCCTTAGACGGCTGCGCCACCCGGCAGCCCAAGCACTAATATTGTTGAGAACGTGTCTGTGCTAGCTCAACTTTCATTATTTTAATAAATCAAAACCAGTTTGAACCGTTGGTTGACATTCTTTGGCTCCATCCTGAGAAGCCAATTGAGTTGGCTGAACTGGCTGCTTTGTGCCTAAAGGGACTGTTTTACAATAGCTCTGTTGTCTGTAACCCTTCCCAATATCTGTATATTTGCTGGAACATCAAACAGATTTTCTTGTCTCTGCCGATGCAAATCCACATACAAAGAGATCAAATGAATAAACATCTGCTCACCCAGTTTCTACCCAGAAAAATATTGCCCCTGCTTGCCAGCCTCCTGTTGTCTCAGTGTGTTTGTGGCCAGCAGCTCCAGAGCGCTATTGGACGCCGGACAGATCACAGGGAGAAAAAAAAGAAAGACACTTGAGAACTGCACTGTCAAGTCTTCTGTCCAGGTGGCCCATTCTCTGGCTAAACCACAGGTGGTGGACTCACTGGAGCGAATCCCCATCAACAGACTACCCAAAAGAACAGTCAGGAACCATGCTGCTGCCATCAGTAACATAAGGGTGAACTTCAAGACCTGTTCAAAAAAATAAAGGGAACACTAAAATAACACATCCTAGATCTGAATGAATGAAATATTCTTCTTAAATACTTTTCTTTACATAGTTGAATGTGCTGACAACAAAATCACACAAATTATCAATGGAAATCAAATTTGTCAACCCATGGAGGTCTGGATTTGGAGTCACACTCAAAATGAAAGTGGAGAACCACACAGGCTGATCCAACTTTGATGTCCTTAAAATGAGGCTCAGTAGTGTGTATGGCCTCCACGTGCCTGTATGACCTCCATACAACGCCTGGGCGTGCTCCTGATGAGGTGGCGGATGGTCTCCTGAGGGATCTCCTCCCAGACCTGGACTAAAGCATCCGCCAACTCCTGGACAGTCTGTGGTGCAACGTGGCGTTGGTAGATGGAGCGAGACATGATGTCCCAGATGTGCTCAATTGGATTCAGGTCTGGGGAACGGGCGGGCCAGTCCATAGCATCAATGCCTTCCACTTGCAGGAACTGCTGACACACTCCAGCCACATGAGGTCTAGCATTGTCTTGCATTAGGAGGAACCCAGGGCCAACTGCACCAGCATATGGTCTCATAAGGGGTCTGAGGATCTCATCTTGGTACTTAATGGCAGTCAGGCTACCTCTGGAGTGCACATGGAGGGCGGCCCCCCAAAGAAATACCACCCCACACCATGACTGACCCACCGCCAAACCGGTCATGCTGGAGGATGTTGCAGGCAGCAGAACGTTCTCCACGGCGTCTCCAGACTGTCACGTCTGTCACGTGCTCAGTGTGAACCTGCTTTCATCTGTGAAGAGCACAGGGCGCCAGTGGCGAATTTGCCAATCTTGGTGTTCTCTGTTTCTGACCGTTAGAGCAGACACATGCACATTTGTTGCCTGCTGGAGGTCATTTTGCAGGGCTCTGGCAGTGCTCCTCCTTGCACAAAGGCGGAGGTAGCGGTCCTTCTGCTGGGTTGTTGCCCTCCTACGGCCTCCTCCACGTCTCCTGATGTACTGGCCTGTCTCCTGGTAGCGCCTCCATGCTCTGGACACTATGCTGACAGACACAGCAAACCTTCTTGCCACAGCTCGCATTGATGTGCCATCTTGAATGAGCTGCACTACCTGAGCCACTTGTGTGGGTTGTAGACTCCGTCTCATGCTACCACTAGAATGAAAGCACCGCCAGCATTCAAAAGTGACCAAAACATCAGCCAGGAAGCATAGGAACTGAGAAGTGGTTTATGGTCCCCACCTGCAAAACCACTCCTTTATTGGGTGTCTTGCTAATTGCTTATAATTTCAACCTGTTGTCTATTCCATTTGCACAACAGCATGTGAAATGTATTGTCAATCAGTGTTGCTTCCTAAGTGGACAGTTTGATTTCACAGAAGTATGATTGACTTGGAGTTACATTGTGTTTTTTAAGTGTTCCCTTTATTTTTTTGAGCAGTGTATATATCCAACAAGTTATCAGTAATTGAAGATAGCCGGGGTTAACCGAATCCACAAATAAGACCGGAAAGACAGTTCTAATACAAGACAAATATTTAATCGGTGTCCTTCAAAGTACAGTTATTATTATCTGTTTACAGAGTAAAACATAATGCCTGTCTAGTTTGTTTTATATACTGTAATTGTTTGGGCACACAGATTGTGTGTGTGTGTGTATATAGACACATGAACTGTTGGTGTTATGGAAATAAAAGATCCCAGAGATATTCCATATGCACAGAAAGCTTTACATCCCTGCTCATGAGCATTTCTCCTTTGCCAAGATAATCCATTCACTTGACAGGTGTGGCATATCAAGAAGCTGATTAAACTTCATGATCATTACACAGGTGCACCTTGTGCTGGGGGACGAGCATGTACCTGGCATGCTTACTGCAGGAATGTCCACCAGAGCTCGTGTCAGAGAATTGAACGTTCATTTATCTACCATAAGTCATATTAGAGTATTTGGCAGAACGTCTAACCTGCCTCACAACCGCAGACTACGTGATGGCGTCATGTGGGCGAGCAGTTTGCTAATGTGAACAGGGTAGTGGTGTGGGGATGGTATGTTTAAAAAATATATATATTAAAAGGTGTTAAAGAGTGTGCAAAGCTGTCATCAAGGCGAAGGGTGGCTATTTGAAGAATCTCCAATATAGAATATATTTTGATTTGTTTAATACTTTCGTGGTTACCTCATGATTCCATATTTTTATTATCTGTTATTTTACCAGGTAAGTTGACTGAGAACACGTTCTCATTTGCAGCAACGACCTGGGGAATAGTTACAGGGGAGTGGAGGAATGAGCCAGTTGTAAACTGGGGATTATTAGGTGACCGTGATGGTTTGAGGGCTAGATTGGGAATTTAGCCAGGACACCAGGGTTAACACCCCTACTCTTACGATAAGTGCCATGGGATCTTTAATCTCAGAGTCAGGACACCCGTTTCACGTCCCATCCGAAAGACGGCACCCTACACAGGGCAGTGTTCCCAATCGCTGCCCTGGGGCATTGGGATACATTTTGTTTTAGACCAGAGGAAAGAGTGCCTCCTACTGGCCCTCCAACACCATCTGGTCTCAGATCCAGGAACTGACCAGGACCAACCCTGCTTAGCTTCAGAAGCAAGCCAGCAGTAGTATGCAGGGTGGTATGATGCTGGTCTTCACTGTTATTCTACAATGTATAAAATAGTACAAATAATCAAAACCCATTGAATTAATATGTGTTCAGAAACTTGTGACCGGTTGAGTGTGTGTGTATGTTTGGATCTATATAAACTCAGCAAAAAAGGAAACGTTCCTTTTTCACGACCCTGTCTTTCAAAGATAATTTGTAAAAATCCAAATAACTTCACAGATCTTCATCGTAAAGGGCTTCAACACTGTTTGCCATGCTTGTTCAATGAACCATAAACAATTAATGAACATGCACCTGTGGAACGGTCATTAAGACACTAACATCTTACAGACGGTAGGCAATTAAGATCACAGTTATGAAAACTTAGGACACTAAAGGGGCCTTTCTACTGACTGAAAAACACCAAAAGAAAGATGCCCAGGGTCCCTGCTCATCTGTGTGAACGTGCCTTAGACATGATGCAAGGAGGCATGAGGACTGCAGATGTGGCCAGGGCAATAAATTGCAATGTCCGTACTCTTAGATGCCTATGACAGTGCTACAGGATGGACAGCTGATCGTCCTCGCAGCGGCAGACCACGTGTAACAACACCTGCACAGGATGAGCACATCCGAACATCACACCTGGGACAGGTGCAGGATCGCAACATCAACTACCCAAGTTACACCAGGAACGCACAATCCCTCCATCAGTGCTCAGACTGTCTGAGAGAGGCTGGACTGAGGGCTTGTAGGCCTGTTGTAAGGCAGGTCCTCACCAGACATCACCGGCAACAACGTCGCCTATGGGCAAAAACCCACAGTCGCTGGACTAGACACGACTGGAAAAAAGTGCTCTTCACTGACAAATTGCGGTTTTGTCTCACCAGGGGTGATGGTCAGATTCTCATTTATCGCCGAAGGAATGAGCATTACACCGAGGCCTGTACTCTGGAGCGGGATCGATTTGGAGGTGGAGGGTCCGTCATGGTCTGGGGCGGTGTGTCACAGCATCATCGGACTGAGCTTGTTGTCATAGCAGGCAATCTCAACGCTGTGCGTTACAGGGAAGACATCATCCTCCTTCATGTGGTACCCTTCCTGCAGGCTCGTCCTGACATGACCCTCCAGTATGACAATGCCACCAGCCATACTGGTCGTTCTTTGTGTGATTTCCTGCAAGACAGGAATGTCAGTGTTCTGCCATGGCAGAGCCCGGATCTCAATCCCATTGAGCACGTCTGGGACCTTTTGGATCGAAGGGTGAGGGCTAGGGCCATTCCCTCCAGAAATATCCGGGAACTTGCAGGTGCCTTGGTGGAAGAGTGGGGTAACATCTTACAGCAAGAACTGGCAAATCTGGTGCAGTCTATGACTAGGAGATGCACTGCAGTACTTAATGCACCTGGTGGCCACACAAGATACTGACTGTTACTTCTGATTTTGACCCTGCCTTTGTTCAGGGACACATTATACCATTTCTGTTAGTCACATGTCTGTGGAACTTGTTCAGTTTATGTATCAGTTGTTCAATCTTGTTATGTTCATACAAATATTTACACATTAAGTTTGCTGAAAACAAACGTAGTTGACAGTGAGAGGATGTTTCTTTTTTTGCTGAGTTTATATACACTGTGTGTATATATACTGTGTATATACAGTTGAAGTCGGAAGTTCACATACACTTAGGTTGGAGTCATTAAAACTTGTTTTTCAACCATTCCACAAATTTCTTGTTAACAAACTATAGTTTTGGCAAGTCGGTTAGGACATCTACTTTGTGCATGACACAAGTAATTTTTCCAACAATTGTTTACAGACACTTTTCACTTATAATTCACTATATCCCTATTCCACTGGGTCAGAAGTTTACATACACTAAGTTGACTGTGCATCTAAACAGCTTGGAAAATTCCAGAAAATGACATCATGGCTTTAGAAGCTTCTGTTAGGCTAATTGACATCATTTGAGTCAATAGGAGGTGCACCTGTGGATGTATTTCAAGGCCTACCTTCAAACTCAGTACCTCTTTGCTCGACATCATGGGAATATCAAAAGAAGTCAGCCAAGACCTCAGAAAAAAAATTGTAGACCTCCACAAGTCTGGTTCAACCTTGGGAGCAATTTCCTAACGCCTGAAGGTACCACATTCATCTGTACAAACAATAGTACGAAAGTATAAACACCATGGGACGACACAGCCGTCATACCGCTCAGGAAGGAGACGCGTTCTGTCTCCTAGAGATGAACGTACTTTGGTGCGAAATGTGCAAATCAATCACAGAACAACAGCTGTGAAGATGCTGGAGGAAACAGGTACAAAAGTATCAATATCCACAGTAAATTGAGTCCTAAATTGACATAACCTGAAAGGCCGCTCAGCAAGGAAGAAGCCACTGCCTCAAAACTGCCATAAAAAAGCCAGACTATGGTTTGCAACTTCACATGGGGACAAAGATGATACGTTGTGGAGAAATGTCCTCTGGTCTGATGAAACAAAAATATAACTTTTTGGCCATAATGACCATTGTTATGTTTGGAGGAGAAAGGAGGAGGTTTCAAATTTGTGCATGACACAAGTAATTTTTCCAACAATTGTTTACAGACACTTTTCACTTATAATTCACTATATCCCTATTCCACTGGGTCAGAAGTTTACATACACTAAGTTGACTGTGCATCTAAACAGCTTGGAAAATTCCAGAAAATGACATCATGGCTTTAGAAGCTTCTGTTAGGCTAATTGACATCATTTGAGTCAATAGGAGGTGCACCTGTGGATGTATTTCAAGGCCTACCTTCAAACTCAGTACCTCTTTGCTCGACATCATGGGAATATCAAAAGAAGTCAGCCAAGACCTCAGAAAAAAAATTGTAGACCTCCACAAGTCTGGTTCAACCTTGGGAGCAATTTCCTAACGCCTGAAGGTACCACATTCATCTGTACAAACAATAGTACGAAAGTATAAACACCATGGGACGACACAGCCGTCATACCGCTCAGGAAGGAGACGCGTTCTGTCTCCTAGAGATGAACGTACTTTGGTGCGAAATGTGCAAATCAATCACAGAACAACAGCTGTGAAGATGCTGGAGGAAACAGGTACAAAAGTATCAATATCCACAGTAAATTGAGTCCTAAATTGACATAACCTGAAAGGCCGCTCAGCAAGGAAGAAGCCACTGCCTCAAAACTGCCATAAAAAAGCCAGACTATGGTTTGCAACTTCACATGGGGACAAAGATGATACGTTGTGGAGAAATGTCCTCTGGTCTGATGAAACAAAAATATAACTTTTTGGCCATAATGACCATTGTTATGTTTGGAGGAGAAAGGAGGAGGTTTCAAATTGAAAAATGAAATGATGATTTCTAGCATCTTAATTGAGGTGTAGATTACATCTCTGATTCCAGTGTTCAAACTTGTATACTAGGCTGTGTGGAATTTCTATTAATGCGACCCATGCGACCAATGGGCAATGTCTGCTTTAGGTATAATGTCAGGAGCCACTTGTGGATTTGATAACTCTAATATAGTTCCACCTCTGACACCACCAAAACTACTGCTATGATTTTGACTGAAGTGGATCTGAATGAATAGAGCCCATTGTCTTTCAGGTTGTTATAAAATGAAGATGTCAGTGACGAAGTGTTTAAATGTACTATGACAAACACCCATCCTCGTCCTGAAAGCATGCAAACGTGTTGTTTAATGTTACTATTATTGAGCATAACTGAAAAGATTAACAGATTATACACACCAAAGGCACATTTAAATCTGTATCGTCGAAGCTAGGTAATGTCCTATTGAAATGAAATCTGCAGTGTTTACAGGGAATTCAGTCTCCGCTAACAGGGGAACGTTGCCTTTAAATTTAAATCACTGTAACACTGAATTTCTGCGATACGGATTGAATATTAGCAAATTAATTAATTGGACCATTTTATTATTATTATTTTTTAAAGACAGCGCTAGCAAAAATATTGCAAACGGACGAGGCTGTTTCACCATTAAGGATTCCAGCTTTAAAGTCAAGCTCTTTCAGTTGTTGGATTTAATTGTCTTTAATCAAATCCCCCTCTGTCTTTCCTTTTAATTATGTGTGGATTAAGCCATTCTTCGTCTTGAAGCTCTGCTGTTGGCACCATGCTGAGGCTCCTTGGTACCGTCTCTCTTTTTATGCTGGGGAAGATGAGCCCTTAACAGCAGCTTACTGCCTGAAGATCTCCCACCCACAAAACCCTGTCTCTCTTTTATTTCAGAGCGGATTTCAGATAGCTTTAGAGAAATTAAACATATTTCACTTTAGTTTTGCCATCAATACATTTCAAACAGCAAAAGGTGGGAGGTGAACAGTTTTTTAACACACCTGCCAACTCGCCAGCTTTTTCCATTTGAGGCAAACCAATCCGAACATGTATTTCGGGGCTTAAAATGAAAATGAAATGTGCAACAAAATTAACACAGAGGTGAGAGGAAGTTCAGCACTAAATAAGTCAAATAAAAGTGTGACTAGAAAAAGATGTAGTGCAGAACTAATGTCCCAGAACATGCATATTAAGCTTCATAGCCAAGAAGAGTGCCTAGCTCCATATTATAAACGTGTCTTATACATTGATCAGTATCAGTCAATATCAGTGGGGGCCTATGCTTTGTCTATCCTAAAAGGTCATAAGTTACTCACAAAATGTAGTTTCCTGTCAGTAGCATGGGTGTCGAGAATTGTCTGAACTCAACGTACTACTATGGAACCTAGAATAATGACATCAGTGGGTCACATCACATTATCTTCATACAAAAAGTATGTAACATTATTGTGGGTTGTGTCGTGGCAGAGATCTTTGTGGGCAACACTCAGCCTTGTCTCAGGATGGTAAGTTGGTGGTTGAAGATATCCCTCTAGTGGTGTGGGAACTGTGCTTGGCAAAGTGGGTGGGGTTATATCCTGCCTGTTTGGCCCTGTCCGGGGGTATCGTCGGACGGGGCCACAGTGTCTCCCGACCCCTCCTGTCTCAGCCTCCAGTATTTATGCTGCAGTTGTTTATGTGTCAGGGGGCTAGGGTCAGTCTGTTATATATGGAGTATTTCTCTTGTCTTATCTGGTGTCCTGTCTGAATTTAAGTATGCTCTCTCTAATTCTCTCTTTTTCTCTCTTTCTTTCTCTCTTCCTTTCTTTCTCTCTCCCATAGGACCTGAGAGCCCTAGGACCATGCCTCAGGACTACCTGGCCTGATGACTCCTTGCTGTCCCCAGTCCACCTGGCCGTGCTGCTGCTCCAGTTTCAACTGTTCTGCCTGCGGCTATGGAACCCTGACCTGTTCACCAGACGTGCTACCTGTCCCAGACCTGCTGTTTTCAACTCTCTAGAGACAGCAGGAGCGGTAGAGATACTGTGAATGAAAATCCAACTGACATTTACTTCTGAGGTGTTGACCTGTTGCACCATCGACATCCACCTTGATTATTATTATTTGACCATGCTGGTCATCTATGAACATTTGAACATCCACCCGGCACAGCCAGAAGAGGACTGGCCACCCGTCATAGCCTGGTTCCTCTCTAGGTTTCTTCCTAGGTTCAGGCCTATCTAGGGAGTTTTTCCTAGCCACTGTGCTTCTACACCTGCATTGCTTGCCCTTTGGGGTTTTAGGCTGGGTTTCTGTACAGCACTTTGTAACATCAGCTGATGTAAGAAGGGCTTCATAAATACATTTGATTGTTTTTCTCTTGTTTACAATCAATCAATCAATCAAAATCTATCTGCAATATTGCTCCCTTCACTCAGAAAAGAAACTATTCTATGTACAGTCAGGTCCAAAATGATTGGCACCCTTGATAAAGATCAGCAAAAAAGACGGTATAAAAGAAAGAATACAAAAACAGCTATATTGTATGTATTTTTTTGTGAAATGTATATTATTTTATACTAAAACAATTGCTCAGAGAAAGAGATCTTGTTCAACAAGTAATACAACATTTCAATACCTCACCTAGCGAGGATAATGGCACGGAGTGGTTTTCTAAAATGTTTTATGAGATTGGAGAACATATTAGGAACGATCTTAGACCATTCCTCCATACAGAATCTTTCCAGGTCCTTGATATCCTTTGTATACGCTCATGGACTGCCCTCTTCAATTCAAACCACAGGTTTTCAATGCTGGTCAAGTCCGGAGACTGAGATGGACATTGAAAAATGTTGATTTTGCGGTCAATTAACCATTTCTTTGCTGATTGTGATGTGTGCTTGAGGTTATTGTCTTGCTGGAAAATCCACTTGCGGCCAAGTTTCAGCCTCCTAGCAGAGGAACCTATGCTAAAATATCCTGGTACTGGGTAAAGTTTATGACGCCATTGATCTTAACAAGGGCCCTAGGACCAGTGGTAGCAAAATAGCCCCAAAAATGTAGATCCACCACCATATTTTACAGTAGGTATGGGGTTATTTTCTGCATTTGCATATTTCTTTTGATGCAAAACACACCACTTGTGTGGGTGGCCGAAGAGCTCTATTTTCAACCCAATTAAAAACCTGCGATTTGAATTGAAGAGGGCAGTCCATGAGCGCAGACAAAGGATATGAAGGACCTGGAAAGATTCTGTATGGAGGAATGGTCTGAGATCCCTCCCAATATGTTCTTCAATCTCATAAAACATTTTAGAAAAAGGCTCTGTGCTGTTATTCTCGCAAGGTGAGTTATTGAAAGTTAATGAATTACAGGGGTGCCAATAATTTTGACCCTTATCTTTCTTAGAAAAAAAGTATTACTTGTTAAACAAAATATATTTCTCTGAGCAACTGTATTAGTATAACATGATCAAATGTTCTTTATTTTAGCATACAATATAGGCCAATATTTGTATAATTTATTTTATACAGTCTTTTTTGCTCATCTTTATCATGGGTGCCAATAATTTTGTATTCTGACATTACTCCTTTTCTCCACTAAACTGTGCTATATCCCAAGATAAGACCTGGTATACAAATATGAGTGTATATAACACAGGCATTAAACATGTCAGCAAAAGATATACCACATGAAAAAATACAAAATTTACCCACTGTAGCATGTAGCTAACTGCTCTATATTATTGAGGCTTTGACTGTTTAAACTCTTCTAAAAATGTGATTTAGATCTCCGTTCTGATCCTAAGCAGTGTAATTTCAATAGAAAATACTGTATTAGTCTAGGGACACAGACTTATTTTATTATTTTTAAGTACAACATCAAAGTTCTGCTGTCCGTTAATGGCCAGGATGGCCATATAGAATAAAAGGAAGCTTACAAAGACATACAAAGTAAATACTTCTAAGTCCTGTATTACTTCCTATCCACATCTGATTGGTTAGTCTTGCCGTTTGGTGTTGCTAAATGTAGTCACTGCTTCAGATAGATACTCATAAAGGATAAATCATTAGAACATGAATAGACTGAGGGTGGATGGCAGAGTTGATGTGAGCATCTATCATTGGCTTTTCCATTAAAGACTTCCAGAAGACGTGCTCCTTCTCGCTTTGTTGGAATCTACAAAGCCCAGCTTAATCTCTAGCTCTGTGACTTCTGTCGCGTTTTCAATTGAGAGAAGTATCATTCATTTCCTACAATTTACTTTCCAGTTTAAAATTGTATATTGATTTTAATGTTTACTTAAGAACTGAAGCAGGGAGGTGGGGGGAACAAACAAACAAACATTTGTTGGTTTAGTTTCCACCTGTCCAGATCAATGACAGGGTCTCTCAGAATTTATTAAAGTGTGCGTCTGGTCAAATGCATTCGGTCTCGTTGAACCACACTCAATACCCTTTTCCCTTATTTTCTCAGGGATCCTTTTTTTCTTTTAAGTAATGAACAAACATGACAAGACATCAGATCCTGTCATTTGAGAGAGGGGGATATTCATCTTGGCTGTCGAGTGTGATCAAAAGAAAGCTTAGACGTACACAGCCTGTTGTATCTGGCCAAGCTCTCATGAGGTCCACATTCTGTCAATACCACATCATTGGAAATTCATATGGGAGAGGTGGTTTGCCCGCAATCCTTTCAACAGCTTTTGAGCAAACAAACAGTTTAGCTCAGAGCATGACGAAGTCTAGGCAAATTATACCCCAAGCTTTTTTCTTCCCCTTTTTACTCAACTGGAAGAAAAACAGTTTTCAAACTAACTAATGACACACAACTTTAGATCTTGTCATTGGTGAACATCTGCACAAACTGCTTAGGGCCAAAACACCAAGTCATTAGCAGGGACTTTAATTATGCTCCTTATTATCAGACTTTATCTCAGGGGGACGGCTGTGTGGGAAACTAACATAGCAGAAAACCCACAGGAGGCCAGGACTGAAAAATATGTGAATTTTGAAATGTGTTCCAGTACGGGTGTGTGTGTTGTTACCTTTCTGAGGGAGGAGCGACTGAGCAGGGGACTGAGCAGTGGAATCCTCTGGCCAAATACTGGGGCGGAGGACTAGGCAACCAGGGTTGACCAGGCCACCCTGACAAGGTTTCTGGAACAGTCCTGTCTAGAAGACTTCCCTAGGGATTTCAGACAGACAGCCAGTCCCTACCTTGAGAGAGACCAGAAGCCCTATGGTCAGCACTATTGAATGTGCTGTTGCACCTTCTTCACCACACTGTTTGTGTGCGTGGACCATTTCAGTTTGTCGGTGATACAGTATGTATGCCGAGGAACTTAAAACTTTCCACCTTCTCCACTGGTGTCCCATCAATGTGGATCTGGGGGTGCTCCCTCTGCTGTTTCCTGAAGTCCACGATCATATCTGTGACCAATGGTTCTCTTCAATTTCTTCCTTTAGATCTGTTTCCCATTTTTTCCTTATAGGTTCTGAACCATCAGGTAGAGTTTCAATCAACCCTTTATATAACTTGGTAATTAACTTATTTGGCGCAGCAGCTTCTTTCAGTATTTTGTCTATGCTAAATGCCTTAGGTTCATCCAGATTCTGTTGAAGTGATTGAATATGATTTTTGAGTTATAAGAACTTAAGAAATCGGCCTTGGATAATTCATATCTTACTTGTAATTGATTGAATGACAGTAAAGATCCATGTTGAAAAATCATGATGACACGGAGGGAGGAATCTATGGAGAGAAAAATAAGAATGACAGTACTGTACCATACAGTGCAAAAGCGGTAACCTGTAAGTTAGTCAAGTATTTCAGAAAATAGAACGTGTTTAAATCCACCTACACAGATATTACTACATATAATCTCACCTCCCGTCTGCAGCAAAGCTGGTGGACCTGCTGTGGGGAAGGCTTCTTTTGGTGGATGGGAGATGAGAAGATGGAGTCTCAATCATGGAGGCACTCAGAGTACTTGAGACCTGTAGCAGATAAAAGATAAAACAAGACCAAACACAGAAATCCCAAGAACATAGACAACCCCCCCAACTCACGCCCTGACCATACTAAAACAAAGACATAACAAAAGAACTAAGGTCAGAACGTGACAGTACACCCCCCCCCCCCCCCCCCAAAGGTGCGGAGTCCGGCCGTAAAACCTGAACCTATAGGGGAGGGTCTGGGTGGGTGTCTGTCCGCGGTGGCGGCTCTGGCACGGGACGTGGACCCCACTCCACCATAGTCTTTCTCTGCCTCTTTAACCGCCTCCGTGGCCTCTTCAGAGCGGTGACCCTCGCCGCCGACCTCGGACTGGGGACCCAAGCCACGGGTCCCGAATGGACGGGAGATTCCGGCAGCACTTGATGGGCGGGAGATTCCGGCAGCACCAGACAGGCTCTGGCAGCTCCTGGCTGACGGGCGGCTCTGGCAGCTCCTGGCTGACGGGCGGCTCTGGCAGCTCAGGACAGACGGGCGGCTCTGGCAGCTCAGGACAGACGGGCGGCTCCGGCAGCTCAGGACAGACGGGCGGCTCCGGCAGCTCAGGACAGACGGGCGGCTCCGGCAGCTCAGGACAGACGGGAGACTCTGGCAGCTCAGGACAGACGGGAGACTCTGGCAGCTCAGGACAGACGGGAGACAATGGCAGCTCAGGACAGACGGGAGACTCTGGCAGCTCAGGACAGACGGGAGACTCCGGCAGCTCAGGACAGACGGGAGACTCCGGCAGCTTAGGACAGACGGGAGACTCTGGCAACTCAGGATAGACGGCAGACAATGGCAGCTCAGGACAGACGGGAGACTCTGGCAGCTCAGGACAGACGGGAGACTCTGGAAGCTCAGGACAGACGGGAGACTCTGGCAGCGCTGGGCAGGAGGAAGACTCTGGCAGCACTGGACAGGCGGGAGCACCTGTAGGGAGGAGAGGGAGAGACAGCCTGGTGCGGGGGGCTGCCACCGGAGGGCTGGTGCGTTGGAGGTGGTACCGGATAGACTGGACCGTGAAGGCACACTGGAGGTCTCGAGCACCGAGCCTGCCCAACCCTACCTGGCTGAATGCTCCCCGTAGCCAGGCTAGTGCGGCGAGGTGGAATAGCCCGCACTGGGCTGTGCTGGCGAACCGGGGACACCATGCGTAGGGCTGGTGCCATGTACCCCGGCCCGAGGAGACGCACTGGAGACCAGATACGAGGCGCTACTATGTACCGCACCGGGCTATGCCTGCGCACCGGGGACACCGTGCGCCTCACAGCATAACACGGTGCTTGCCCGGTCCCCATCTCTCCACAGTAAGCACGGGGAGTTGGCTCAGGTCTCCTATCTGACTTAGCCACACTCCCCGTGTGCCTCCCCCAAGACATTTTTGGGGCTGCCTCTCGGGCTTCCAACCGTGCTGCCGTGCTGCCTCCTCATACCATCGCCTCTCGGCTTTCGCTGCCTCCAGCTCTGCCTTGGGGCGGTGATACTCTCCCGGCTGTACCCAGGGTCCCTTGCCATCCAGGATCTCCTCCCATGTCCAGTAGTCTGGAGATCGCTGCTGATGCCCGTTACCACGCTGCTTGGTCCTTTGATGGTGGGTGATTCTGTAACGTTCGTTGTTGGGAAAAAGAGAGGAGGACCAAGGTGCAGCGTGGTAAGTGTTCATCTTGTTTTAATAAGAAATACTGAACACTGAACAAAACAATAAAACGACAAAACGAACAGTCCTAAACGGTGAAACAAAACACAGAACAGAAAATAATCACCCACAACTCAAAAGTGAAACCAGGCTACCTAAGTATGGTTCTCAATCAGGGACAACGATTGACAGCTGCCTCTGATTGAGAACCATACCAGGCCAAACACAGAAATCCCAAAACATAGAAAGGGGAACATAGACAACCCAGCCAACTCACGCCCTGACCATACTAAAACAAAGACATAACAAAAGAACTAAGGTCAGAACGTGACACAATCAGCTGAAGTCAGTCATTATAAGAGTAGTAGAGGGGCTAGGCAACATGTAACGACACACAGAGGCCTAATTTCTTCTGCTATATATATTTTATATTCAAGAGTTTATCCCTTCATATAAAGACTATAAAAAAGGTTAAACCAACGAGATAACAAGGTTAAACCAAAGAGATTAGAAGCTTAAACAATTAGATAAAAAGGTTCAACCAATTAGATAAAAAGGTTCAACCAATTAGATAAAAAGGTTCAACCAATTAGATAAAAAGGTTCAACCAAAAGGTACTTCAATTAAACATGAATATTGTCACCCTTACTTAAGAAATTAGCTATTTGCTTCTACATAAACAACTGCGAGCAGGCTTTAAACACAAATTGATAATGCATTCAATGCAAGGCTACTTCAATAGGTAACTATTTGTTAATCATGGGTTGACACTTAATTACCAAGGTTAATTGTAGACCCAGGATGTCTTCTGTAAAATGCTTCCGTTTTAAAAGCTGTATTCCATAAGATGCCGCACTGATATCACGGCTTAATTCCAATCTTTACTTTAATGACATTACAGCTTTGACATTTACATCTAAGGACTGGATGTTCTTTAAATTAACAATCAAACAGAAACATGAGGAGCCAGTGAAAGGCCTTCCAGTTGTTCTCAATACACTCCCAGGGGCTTGGGATTTATTGAGCTTGATCACAGCAGTACCCTATCTAAGACATGCAAATCCTTCAATCATGATACATTTACAATGTTTGTGGTAAACAAGGGCAAACTATTATACTGACAATGCATATAAAGAGGCTTAAAGAGAGAGAATGAAAGAAGTGCTGGTGGAAGAAACATATATATTGTATTGTGAAATGCATTGTTTTACAGGGTCAGCCATAGTAGTGTGGCGCACCTTGGGGAAATCAGGGTTAAGTGCCTTACTCAAGGGCACATCAACAGATGTTTTTACCTTGTCTGTTTGGGTATTCAAACCAGCAATCATTCTGTCCCAATGCTCTGACCACGAAGCTACCTGCTGCCATGGCAATACTAAGGAATATTCTAGATGTAGCCTAGCCCAACAAACACAGTCAGACAAACTGTTTTTCAGGCAGCAAGAAAAACACCAACCACAAATGGGATCTGTGGCTCTGTTTCCTTCTTGAACCTGTAGTGCCCTAGATGGAGGTGGCTGAGTCGCTGCCTGACTTCAGACAGCTGTGCGGTGGTTGTAGGGAGAGGGAGCATGGGTCTGGGAGGCCAAATTGGACTGCTCATATCCACTGGATGGACCATTCACAGGCAGCTTCTTCCCATTCAGCATCTGTCCAGGGCTCCCCGCAGCCCCTTGGTCTGGTCTTTGTCTGGCTGGGGACTGTTTGGCTGGGGAGGGACTACAGCAGTCTTTGTCTGGCTGGGGACTGTTTGGCTGGAGAGGGACTACAGCAGTCTTTGTCTGGCTGGGGACTGTTTGGCTGGGGAGGGACTACAGCAATTTTTGTCTGGCTGGGGACTGTTTGGCTGGGGAGGGACTACATTAGTCTTTGTCTGGCTGGGGACTGTTTGGCTGGGGAGGGACTACAGCAGTCTTTGTCTGGTTGGGGACTGTTTGGCTGGGGAGGGACTACAGCAAGGCTGCAGAGAGAGGAACAACTAAGCTACTTTCTGATATTTCAATGTTGTTGATTTTTTCATTTTGAATAAACATAGGAGCTTATGTTGATTCAAAGCACAAGCCACATATCTAAGCAGTTATATGGACGTCTGTGTTGGTTTATCAGGAAATAACTAAGCTGGCTATGAACAAAATAGCTCCACCACAAATATGTGATTTCCTTCATTAAAACCATGCAGCGTAAAATGTTACACTTCTGTACTTGGATATTGTTGCTAAATGACTTCAATAATTCTAGTGGTCACTGACATAATTCTGAGAAGCAATATCTTAGTTCCTGCGGGCGATGCCCAGAAAAAATAAGTTTAAAAAAAATGTGAATTGCATTTGATGGCCAGCGTCAGACTAATATGATAATAGCATTACATGGGTTGTAGAATAAAGATAATTTAAATGCTAATTGGGACATCCTGGCATATAAACTCATTTTTAGGAAATTGAATAAATAAATCCTAATTGAGATTGCCATTTGCAGCGGACCGATTTAATGAAATTAAACTAAGTAGTTTTTCCCATATTCTTTTCCCCTCTTCCTCTTTTTTTGCAGTGAACACAAAGGGGCCATTTTGCACCATGAGTTGTGCTTGTCTGATGTGATTAGTGTGCCTGGTGGTATTGGTAACGGGTGATAAAGCAGGGTGTCCTTGAAACAACAAAGCCTGAACCACAAGTAGCTTATTAAACGAGAAACGAGACCCGTTCAAACGTATGCAAATCATGTCGAGAAAACCCATTAAAAAAAGACCACGTCAAGTCCACACCATGAGACTTTACAAAGAGGGACATGCACACAAACACAGACAAAATAGGAGTGACAACAGTGGAAATGGACAACACAGCTGTCTGAGAGACTATAAATAAGAGAGGGAGAAGATAATGACTAAATTCTCCATCACAGGTCAGGACATTTTGAAAGGGTTGCTATAAAAGTTGAAAAGAGGAGCCTCGGTGCTTTCCTCAACCTGTCATGGTAATGAGAATCCTGAGTATCCATTGTAAGAAGAAAGGCTAAAGGCAGCAGCAGTGATTCTTCTCCCTATAACTTTCTCTGATCCACATCTCCTTGGGGGTCACGTGGAAACTTACCATTTTGTCAATAATTCCCTTTAAAATAAATGGCTCTGGTAACAACACCTGGAGAATGGGCCTACATTTCACAACACTGATGATAAAGAATACTTTTTTGAAAGGACTGTGAGGTTTGGAACAATAACAAATACTTTTTTGAAAGGACTGTGAGGTTTGGAAAAATAACAAATACTTTTTTGAAAGGACTGTGAGGTTTGGAACAATAACAAATACTTTTTTGAAAGGACTGTGAGGTTTGGAACAATAACAAATACTTTTTTGGACTGACTGCAGGGGCTTCGAAATTCTCAGGGAAAATGGATGACTACCCTGTTCTCACTGTCCTGCTGTCTGTCTGTCATATAGGCCTACCCTTTAAAGCATTGCCATCAGAGAGCGGATTACACTGGCAAAATTGATAGAACCCGTTATAAAACATAAATCCTGAAAGGAGCTAAACATTTTCGGTTTGATAAGTAAATGGACATGTTATGCAAGTTGCCCTTCAAATCCAAAGGACACGGTGAGAAGCCACGTGAGAACAGGGGATATGAACTCTGATTGACTGCCTGTTCCTCTAAACAAAGCACATAAAGACACCAGGAACCAGACCTGGATATCAATTCCACTGATCTGCTTCTATATAATTACATTCACAAGGAGAGGATACCGTTAAATGTGCTGCTAAACTTCTGGGATGTCAGTAGCCATGGCAACAAAAGAGGTATATGATGGAATGCGACTGGACTGATAGACAATGCCATTCTGTCGAAGTCCAGAAATAATTATTCAATGTCTAACTACGGTGGTCACTGGGCTCTTATCTGTGGCAGGATCAACCTCTGCCTCATTTTGAACAGAAAGGAAATCAATGTAATTAATGTCAGTGCATTTTAACTATTGAGGGTACCAATGTTGGTATGCTAGCATTATACCGGCCTGTTTTTGTATTTTTCAACTCCGAATTTGATCAAGGAGGAAAAACTGTGATAGGAATGATAACAAGTAAATCAATTTAAATATTATGTCTTGAGTGTCTCTGGAGAACAAACTGGACGAGTTCTGTTTGAAACTATCCTGTTAAGGGGACCTGAAGTACTGTAATATCCTACGTTTCGCGGAGGTCTGGCTTGGCCTGGCTTAACAAGGACATGGATAATATACAGTGCACTCGGAAAGTATTCAGACCCCTTGACTTTTTCCACATTTTGTTACGTTACAGCCTTATTCTGAAATTGATTAAACATTTTTTTCCCTCATCAATCTACACACAATACCCCAAAATGAAAAGTGAAAAGATATTTTTGCAAATGTACTAAAAATAGCGACAACCACCTCTGCAGTACTTCACCAATCAGGCCTTTATGGTAGAGTGGCCAGAAAGAAGTCACTCTTCAGTAAACGGCACATGACATCCCGCTTGGAGTTTGCCAAAAGGCACCTAAAGGACTCTCAGACCATGAGAAACAAGATTCTGTGGTCTGATGAAACCAAGATTGAACTCTTTGGCCTGAATGCCAAGGGTCACATCTGGAGGAAACCTGGCACCATCCTTACGGTGAAGCGGGATAGCAGCATGATGTGGGGATGTTTCTCAGCGGCAAGGACTGGGAGACTAATCAGGATCGAGGCAAAGATGAACGGAGAAAAGTATAGAGAGATATTTGATGAAAACCTGCTCCAGAGCGCCCAGAACCCCAGACTGGAAAAAAGGTTAATCTTCCAACAGGATAACGAGCCCGGTGTATGAACATTACTATCTCTTCGACATTTGCAACATTGTTTCAATATTCAAATTCGATCTCCATCTGTCCCATGGTAGTGAAGGAGAGAGAGAGAGGCAGGCAGTGTTTCTCAGCCAGTCGAAATCATTAATCAGCTGGCATAATTTTTATGGATATACAAAAAGAAATGTAAATTGAAAGAAGGTCAAACTAAACGAAGTGTAGCTAGTTTGCTGCTTTTCCAGCTTCAGTTTGATTTTATTGTGTTAGCTGTGTTGTTGGCTAGCTCCTCTGAACAACAGTGTCCTAACAAGAGAGCACATTTTCTATGCCATGCGAAATTGTGCCTCCTAAGCTCATTGTTATGGATGTATCCAAATAAATGTCACTAGAAAACAGCTTAAACAAATGCTGTTACTGCTGTTATTCTCTCTGCACTGTTTGACGTGACTGTAAGTTAGCTGTAGTTGGCTAGCTAGCAAGCAAGGGATAAGAATGTTGCCAGCCAGTATGGCAATGGAACATTTAGAACGAATGACTGTGTCGCGCCCATAGATACAGATCAAAAAGACTAAACAACTGGTCACGTCTCTGGCAACCGAACCAATAGATCAAACGACTGGCCGGCTTGGGTAGCAACCCTAGATTTGTTTCAGGACTATATCTTGTGGAAGGATGAAATAGTATGAATAAATTAATCAAAATAATGAAAATATGTCTTTCATTTTTTTGGATATGTTGGTAACCCGTTGTATAAAAGTGATAATACCCTCGAAGGCGGTGTTTGGAGGACTTCGTCTCGGGCCTAACAACACCGGTGCCAATATGTCCTCCAAACACCGGCTTCTCGGGCATTGTCTCTTAAATACAGGCTGCAAACATAAACTGACTATACAAAATATATGTAATGTGCTCCCACCATTAAGTAACCCTATAGTGAAACGGGAGCATCAATTCAAAAGAACACAAGATATTGGGAAATATTGTATAAGACACGCTATAAAACCTAAAAGACATTTGGATCACTGTCTGGGCTGTCTAGGTGTCATTCAAATGTCTCACAGCTGAACAAAATTATTTTTGAATAAGGAACACTAGTTGTGATGAGGACAGAGAGGAGAGGACACACACAACGGAGGCAGGTTGAGGCTGGCTATCTATCCCATCACATTCCTTAAGGACGGATGTGCTTGCAAACTCCACTTTGGGAGAGATTCCCTGAGGGGACAATAGAAAACAAAAGCTTTAACAAGGTGATGAAAACCGAACCAGAAAGGTGACTTCAGATAACACACTGCTTGAAATATAAATGTGCAAACACACAATCTTAATGCTTTTCTATGTATAGCTATGCTCATTAACATTGGTGACATGTCATTCAGGGCAGGTGGGGCAGAGCATCCACATTTTTAGCAAAAAAATAAGATGTTTTTGTTTCTTGGGCTTCCCTGTTTTGCATGTTATTTTGGCATTAATACGTGTCACATATCAGTTTGGAAACATGTAAACATGTAAAAAAATATATGTTATTGAGTTAATAAAGCTGCATACAAACGTGGCCTCTTTTTTGTTTTCTTGAGTAAGGCAGCTCCAAAATGCAGGCGTGTTGTGTTGGGGCAAGGCAGCAGAAAGTATGGAGCGTTGTGATTGGCTCAGTGTTGTGTCACTCATGGGGACACTACATCACCGCCAAGTCTAAGGGTAGAGCTCTAAAATTCTATCCCCTTGGGTGCTGCCATAGAGTTACATTAGAAGTGCCCATCCAAGATTGCTCAAGGTCATAGATAAAACATTTATTTAATTTGACTAGGAAAGTCAATTAAGAACAATTTCTTATTTTCAATGATGGCCTAGGAACAGTGAGTTAACTGCCTTGTTGGAACAGTGAGTTAACTGCCTTGTTCAGGGGCAGAATAACAGATTTTTACCTTGTCAGCTCAGTGATTTGAACTTCCAACCTCTTGGCTACTAGTCCAAACCAACTGCCACCCCAAAATGTCGTCAAATCATGATATAGCTATAGTAGATATAACGTCAAATCTTAGCTAGCAGTCATCATCATGAATCAAGTTTATAATCTACTGGCAAATCCTTTTTATATACATTTTTTATTTAACCAGGCAAGTCAGTTAAGAACAAATTCTTATCTACAATGAAGGCCTACCCCGGCCAAACCAGGACGATGCTGGGCCAATTGTGTGCTGCCCTATGGGACTCCCAATCACGGCCGGGTGTGATACAGCCTGGATTCGAACCAGGGACTGTAGAGACACCTCTTGCACTGAGATGCAGTGCCTTAGACCGCTGCACCACTCAGGAGCCAAGAAAATATTAAATAATGAGAAATAAGAGAAATTATAAATTAAACGTATCGGTGCTCATCTGCATTTGGACATTACACAACAAGTTGGAAATCGCAAATTCAACAATGAGTGGTTTGGAAGGAATCAGTGGCTAAGTGGCTAACTGCAAGCATTGCAAAGCAATCATTAGCCTGCTATTCAGTGGAGTGGCTGTGTGGTCCCAAATATAAGATTAAGGATCTCTTTTCCAGGTTTAAAATGAGAAACATTCAACATTGGCCATGTTGTCAATGAAGCATAATTTGTGCCGTGCTCAAAACAACTGTTAACTCGGAACTGCAAAATCGGACTTTAGTGAGTTCAAGACAACTGGGAACTCGGGAAAAACAGGCTATGACTGGGAAAATATTTGTAAATCAGGAACTCGGGCCTCTTTCTAGAGCTACGACCTGAAGATTACTGACATCATCATGATTCAAACTTTTTTGGGGAATTCCCAGTTGTCTTGAAAGCATCATAAATCCAGAGAATGCCAGACTTTATTGACAAAGTTAGATGCCAAAATTTGCCCACAATGGCCCGCCAATCCACCTTTCTGTTCAAGTGAGCACAGCACAACAAGGTGAGTCCAAACACGTCTTGTATGCTGCTGCATAAATTATGTAATATGCCAGGGAGATATGTATACTGTAGCTAAGAAAGTAATACTAAGTGTAAGTTGTGTAGTAAGCTGTTAGTAGCCCATGTGCCTCACCATTATATTTTATTTCAATTTTCTATTTTCACCTCTTAATTTCACCTACTGTTCTGACTTGATGGTGCACATGTAGCGTATAACCTGTTTTTGAGAAATGTAATCATTGAATATTGTAAGAGCTTTCATTGTCTGATTATATGCCCCATTTATTTATCCTACTGTTCTGACTTGGTGTACGGGGAGAACACTGTAAGAACGGCCCATGTTCTGATTTCGGTCGCTGTACATTCCGAAAGTGCTGAACAAATAGTTATATTGACTACATCTGTCCTAGATCACTCATTAATGTCTTAATCAAAATTACTGATTGCCTCTTATGGGCTTGTGTCACGCCCTGACCTTAGATCTTTTTATGTCTCTATTTTGGTTTGGTCAGGGTGTGATTTGGGTGGGCATTCTATGTTCAAGTTTCTATGTTTTCTATTTCTTTGTGTTTGGCCAGGTATGGTTCTCAATCAGGGACAGCTGTCTATCGTTGTCTCTGATTGGGAACCATACTTAGGTAGCTTCCCCCCCCCCCCCCCCTCCTTCTATGTGGGATCTTGTTCTTTTGTTTGTCTGCAGGTAGTTTGCACAACAAAGCTGTTCAGTTGTTGTATTCTTTATTGTTTTGTTTTGTCTAAAGTTTCACTTCTTTAATTAATATTATGTGGAACTCAAAGAATGATGCGCCTTGGTCTCATCCTTCTGACGACATCCGTTACAGCTTGTTGTCCCCTTATGCCATAGTTTGTACACATACATGCACCCCACATTTTTTTTTTTTTTGCCCCACCAAGATTTACATGCTAAAATCACCACTGCTCATTAACAACAGAGAAAAGCCAAGAGAGGATCCTAAACAGGTTACTTTTAGAAATGATGAAATCCATGTCCCTATTATGATTAAAAACCATGAACTGCTGGACATTTACAAGTTATCTGGAAAGTCATACCTGGAGGCACAAGGGGACCGATCTCGATATTGGAATTTACACATGACTTTCCTATGCACTTCTCAGTAGTTGGTATTCAGACTTACCTTATGAAGGTATGTAATAACGGGCTTTGCAGGCTTGGTTCCCTTGCGCTCGCTGAATAAATGTAATTCAACCGCTGAACACCCTCTCACTGGCTGGCCAACAGATTTTCTTGTGGAGTTTTTATTCAATAGGGGTTTCAGTACATTTATCTTTAATTACGGTGTACCTTTAATAAGAATTTTGTCGACAGACTAGAATACATCGAGAGAACGGTTTTGAAAATAGGGATCAATGAATGAAAGCCATCTAAACATATGTATATTTGTCTCTGTTTCAACACCAAGTGGTAGATTACAAAATATTCAGATTTTGTAGATTATTACGCACATTTTAGGTTTAGGAAAGTATGTATGAATCCTAAAAGAACTGTTTTGGATAGCCTTTAGTGACACATTAGGTTTTTTAACCAACAGTAATGTTGGAAGACTAGTGTACATAGAATCTTAATAGGAAGAATAGTGTAAAATAGTAAGCTGTACCCTCCTCTATCGCCTGCACTAACCATGGAACTGTGTGATGACACAGGAAAGTATTGCGCCATGTGTCGGGTTCAAATTTTTACGTTTTGGTCTGCTCTCTGCTCCATAACGATTTAATCGATTTAATTAGTCTACATGTCTTTTTTTTACATGATCAATTATTACTAATGTTCCCCAGCAACAACCACATGGCAGTAATGGCATTTGCAGAGGAAGCAAGTGAAGGTTGACAAAACTATGTAATTAATAGAATGATAGTGTAGGCCATACCAACTGAAGGGAACTAACAGTAAATTGGCAGTTGAGTATGTGTTGTTATTAGGCCTACTGAAGGTCGATACTGATAGTGGCTAATATTTAACATGATAGAAATAGGAAACAGATAAAGTCGGGGTAGTCTATAATTAATACATTCATGACTGCTCTTCCCTGCATGTTTAAAGGCTGTACAATTAAGTACAATTCAAATTCGGCATATTGGCACAGAATTTAATAACATTTACTGTGGGAAAGTTGATATACTTCAGTTTGCTGCCATATGACTGGTTTCACATTTGTCAGCGATTATAAGGTAAAATAGATCTAAAATATTTTCAATTCCCTTATCCAAACAGATTACTAATTTACCTAGCTCTTATCAATCACTCTTATCAAGTTGTAAATTCCAGTGCATGGAGAATGCTGTTATTTCTATCAGAAACAAATTAAGTAAGGCCTCCCGGGTGGCGCAGTGGTTAAGGGCGCTGTACTGCAGCGTCCCTGGGTTCGCGCCCAGGCTCTGTCGTAACCGGCCGCGACTGGGAGGTCCGTGGGGCGACGCACAATTGGCCTAGCGTCGCCCGTGTTAGGGAGGGGTGTCCTTGTCTCATCGTGCACCAGCGACTCCTGTGGCGGGCTGGGCGCAGTGTGCGCTGGCCAGGTGCACAGTGTCTCCGGCGCATTGGTGCGGCTGGCTTCTGGGTTGGATGCGTGCTGTGTTAAGAAGCAGTGCGGCTTGTTTGGGTTGTGTATCGGAGGACGCATGACTTTCAACCTTTGTCTCTTCTGAGCCCGTACGGGAGTTGTAGCGATGAGACAAGATAGTAGCTACTACAACAATTGGATACCACGAAAAAGGGGTTAAATTTTTTTTTTTTTTAAATAAATAAATTAAGTACTTTTAGGGCTGAATTTATTTTTGGGCCCGCGCTACAGACAGCGATATCGGTCTGCTAATATAGGACTAGTAAAGTACATTACTTTGGGAAAAAATATTTAGTTACTTTATTTGATTAAAAACTCAATTAAATTCAGATTTTTCAGAGGATGCTTTAGTGCCCTCAGCACCCCTACTTCCCACGGCTATGTAATGTTTCATTTACAGCACTTAACTCAGGTCGGTGTCGGGGCCAAGCTGAACCAGTTCAAAAGACGTTGTGTCAGCTAAGGGAATAATAACACAGAGGCATACAATGCTTAATATTATGGAGTGATATCCCAGAACGGCTCAAAATGAGAAATGATGCAAAAGATACCACTACCTTCCAGGTCTGCAATGGGAACTGGGTCAGCAGCTCCTGTGAACATCTTCAGAGAGAGATAAAGAACATATGAAAGTCAATTTGAGGATGACAATGGGGTTGTTTCGTCTTCCTCTAAGCAACGTTGTGGGTCGGGGTGAAGAGCACGGTTTCTATCCTTCTTACACTCACAAAGACCATCTTCTCATGGAATTAAAGAGGAAATACAGGAGGCAGACAGAGAGTCTTCTTGAACTGCCCCATGATGCAGACACTGAGGCATATGTCCTCCTGATTGGGTAATACAACCTGGACAAGTAATCTGTAATCAAACAAAATCAACTGTAGATAGCTAACGTTACAAGGCTAATGTTAGCTACATAGCTATTCCATGCTTTGTGCAATAAGTTGCATGGGAGGAGTTACGGAGCTTGCAAGCTTGTAGTTCTAAAAGCCAGAAAGAAGTTACCTCTGGTCCATTCAGCCATCCCTATGGGAAAAATGAATGGGGAAAGAATAGGAGACCTTTTACGTCTTCGGAGACCTTTTACATAATAGCAGTCAGATCACATGACCTTTATGAATTATTTAATTTATGTGTTTTTTATTATTGCATAAACTCTTAAAAATTCACAAAAAGTGATGTTAGCGGATGAAGATTATCTCATAGAACAAAATGTATAAGATCTCCTAAGCCTGTGTTTACCACAGACCTTCTTTTCAGCGTTTATCCAAAACCCCACCAGAAACTCCATTCATTTTCTTCATAGGCTTTGCTCAACGAACCATGGCGGAATTAGTGCCTACAAAAAGACGACTATGTATTAGCTAGTTAGAGACAAGCCAGAAGAGAACTGCGGTACTGCAGACATTGTTTCCAGAAAACAGGATCCCCCATTATAGTGAATGGGGAAATCTTCATGGTCAGCATTTGTGGATATAAAAAAAATAATGAACGCAATCATGGTACCAATAGTTCACAAGATATTCTTCCTTGAACCGATTACTTTAAAATCTCACACTGACAAAGTTAAAAGGCTAATTTAGTTGCTAAAGGAAGCCTGCAGTACCTTATTCAGCCTTCAATTTGGTAGACTCAATGAGAGGGGGCAGCACTGAGCTAGCCTGCAAAGTCACTTCCTAGAGTATTTCAAACTGCGCATAGGATGTCTTCAAAAACTCCTCCATGTAGCAAGATGGTGACATGCTGAAATGACACGTCCTGATCTTCAAATGTGTCACTGAGCATTCTCATAGGAAAAAATGGGGTGACGTCATCAATGGCTTTGTCCCCCAATATTTTTTACAGTCCATGAAACATTCCCAATGGGCTGGCAAGCTAGCTATTTTGCTTGGGAGTTTACTTTTGTTCACAGTGGGAGTAGTTGGCTGCATACGTATTAGGCTTTACTAGTGTGCGTAATAGTGTATATTGATGATTGGAAGATAGATAGCAAACTAATGTTTGCTAGCTAATGTTAACTAGGTAGCTGAGTGTCAAATATTATTGCGTGGGTTATTATTGGCATTATGGATGAAGTAAAATCTTATTGAGAATAAATAACATATCAGGTTGTACTTATATAGTATGCTTACTTATTTTCTTGTGTTCTTATTTTTATTTCTCTTGAGTTTTCATTTTACCTTGTGTTATTTGTAGTATTACATTGTTATTGATGACTGCATTGTTGGGTTTAGAGCTAACAAGAAAGGCACTTCACTGTACTTGTGCATGTGACATTAAAACGTGAAACTTAAAACTACCTACAGTTTGGATTTCCATTTGCACCGTGCATTTCAGGGCTTTCTGAGACATTTTGGAGGAGGAAAGATTTTTTGTTGAGGTGTCAACCCACCCATTTTCAAACATCGTTGTCATATCTGCCAAACACTAACAGGAAGCAGTGATCTTGGTGGTCATGTGACTCTTGAGGGAAAAGAACTGGAATTCAATCAAATCTGCATTCTATAGACTGTGCTCAGTGGATGCAACAAAAGTATAAAACCATTTATTGGGCAGATTGAGAATCAATAGAATTTTCCTGATGTCCTGACAAACAATAGACCCAGGCCTGCAAAGCGATAAAATAAGAGGATTTTATATCTCATCACGCATGTATATTATTTTTGTAACACTTGGACAGAAGTATTCGGAGTTATTTTGAAAAGGAAACCTCCATTCCTTGACCCCACTTTAGTCTTACATTTATGATCACCCTTTGATGATTAGTTATACGGGCAGCAGGGTAGCCTAGTGGTTAGAGCGTTGGACTAGTAACTGCAAGGTTGCAAGTTCAAACCCCCGAGCTGACAAGGTACAAATCTGTTGTTCTGCCCCTGAACAGGCAGTTAACCCACAATGACTAGGCCGTCATCGAAAATAAGAATTTGTTCTTAACTGACTTGCCTAGTTAAATAAAGGAAAAATAAAATACACACCTGGTTTTGTGCCTTTTTTTATACAGGACTTACCAAAGCAGGGCTTCGAACAAACATATTGTTTGATGTGCAATTAACCATCTTCTTAGATGAACAAGAGCCTCTGGGATTTGGTAAGAGGCTAACGATATCATTACAAATGTAAGGAAGGCTAATATTAAATAGAATTGTTTTGACTATTGAAGAGAAAATGTATTAACAATTATGCATGCATAGCTGTTTACAAATACTTAGAAATGAATGTGCCCAGTCTAGTGGAGCAAGCAACAGAGAATAATGGCTCTAGAATCTAGATAAAGCTTAAAATGATAGCAGCACAGTGGGGAGCATGCTCTTTGAATAGAATTAAGCATTTTCCTGTGTATGTCTATGTGTGTGTGTGTGTGTGTGTGTGTGTGTGTGTGTGTGTGTGTGTGTGTGTGCGTGTGCGTGTGCGTGTGCGTGTGCGTGTGCGTGCGCGCGTGCGCGTGTGCGCGTGTGCGCGTGTGCGTGCGTGCGAAAGAGAGAACGATGTGCTAACATACGCTACATTTTTGGCCAGGGCAAAGTCTGACAGTAAAAGCATCAAAAAACAAATGTCTTTCATCATTCTCATTCAGCCTCTCCATCTTCTCGTCAACCATGTAAAAGTAATTTGTTTATGCTGTTATGCTGAGTGATTGCCTCACTTCTTCCAAATGACTGGTCTGAAAAAATACATGTTGTTCTTCATGCTTCACTTGACCAATATATCATTATCTCTCGCTCTCCTACTTATGCCTTTGAATTGAGCAAATCCCATGGATGGTGTTTTACAAAATACAGTGAAAAAGCACTCAGTGCTCTGAACAGATAGGTTAAATAGATGTTTACATTGCAGTAAGAAAGGGAAGTGAATGGGTATCAGTGAATTTGACACATTAAATTCATACTTGAGATGATCACCATTTTCTATAGGGATTTAAAATGCATTCATTTAATTGTATTATCCATGAAATGACTTCAGTTTAAATCAAATTGAACCCAAGTTTGTTTCTTTTAATCACAAACAGCTGTGTAAACTAATACAATAAGACTGACTGAACATTAATTTGACAAACTTACAAATGTGTGTTATATTTTATAGTTTTTATCAACACAATACTTAGCTACTGATAAGGTAGTGACTACCCAAAAATGGGTTACCCCTCCCATTCCAAATAATGTATGATAGAGAGAGGCAAGATAAACACACAATAAGTTACATACAAGAGAAAACACATGCACTTATTTACAATGACATACAGTACATAAATGCATTCGAATAAAAAGCAACACCTAAAAAGGAAAAAGCACATTATGGTAATATATAAGAATGACATATGAAGTCCTCAAATGGAGCATGAGCTGTATATGTGTCAGCTTGATCGTACCCATACATTTCATACAACGTCAGAGAAACTTGCTCTAATGAAGCCCCATGGGTAAATGTCCTTCAATTAACATGCTATCCAAACTTGATCCTTTGTGAAAAGGAGTCCTTTATCTCAGGCTGGTGCATCTAATTTTCATGAGGGCTGTGTGGATGTAGTATAGGCCTGTGAGTCCAGAGCCCCTATAGAGTAGTCAGACTGGACTGGTGTTTCCAGTATGTTGTGGCACTGCCTGGTGCCTAGTAGTCTAGGTTCTTCCTCTCTGCTCCTCTCTCACCCCCCAAGGTCTTCTCATTCCCAATTCCATTCCCCTGTCGACCCTGGGACAATACCTCTGTACTGAGGACACAAAAACACAAACATTAGTGAATATTATCAAGATAAACAAAAAGGATGTAAACTGACAAGTTATAGAAATGTGTCATTAAAAACATTACCTGTTGATGTGATTTGGGGTTTGTGGTTTGTTGTCATCAATGAAGTTGTTGTGCCTGTAGTAGTCGAGGAATGTGCGGGCAACATTTCTTCCCAGATTCATGTCTGAGGGGACCGTGTTAAGGTTATTTTCTATAACATGAACATATGGCGCTGTTGGCCTTTAGTTTAGTCAACACTAAGGCCATTTGTCCCTGGCTGGGAGGCCTTTACTGGAGTTACAAAGCCTCTAAATCCTGCCTCCGACACTCTACGAATAATTTAAAAAAAATAAAGCACTAGTTTCTCCCTCACAGAACGAATAGAACCATTTGCAGTAAATAACTAAGCAATAACCAGTAGAGAGATGTGGTACATAAATGACCAGTATACAACACACTGTGTTCCACACTAAGTGAGGGTAAATCAATTGCATTTCAGTCTGGTCAGCCAAAAACACGAAGGGGGAATCACATAGCGGCAATTACTTACCAACTAGGCTTTATTTAAATTAATAAGTCTAGCTGTCATCGCCAACCACATTATGGAGGACATCAATAACTTGAGACACTCCATCATACAACTGTGTGGCCATTCTGCGTGCAGTTGCCATGACGCTGGGCTTGATTAGACAGCAAACACAAATAATAACAAGATGATTTAGATTAAGGAAAAATGTAAAAACCAGTAAACAAACACTGTGGTCAATCTGGATGAATCAGCCGTACACACATAAACAATGTTATGCCAATACGGAAAACAATAAGAGAAACATTTCCTCATGTACAGTTATAATTCATAGGGCCAGAGCTCATGAAAACACTACAATAAATCCATAGACTATCAGAGATGAACACGGAGGTTCCCCAGTTCAGGTGCTTTGTTATTACGAATGTGTTCTTTACCAGACAGACAAATGATGAAATGTCACAGAGACATAATCGTTCACCTCTTGTTGTCATTTCCTTGTTGATGTTCAGATTTGACTTGTCTGTCACACCTCTGTGATTGAAACAAGTGCCCGTGAAAAAAGAAAGAAAGAAAGTGATTCAGTCGTTTGTCTTTTTTTCAATTTCTGTCAACGGTCAGAATTGACCCATTAAACATAAATCGTAGGCCCTATAGGTGCAATTCTATTACACAAAGCAGTTAACTCATAAAAAAAATCCATCCTTGGGCTGAATGGAGTGTCTGGGTGGAGGTCCATGCCTTTCTTGTAAGTGAATACATGCGCACGCACACACACGCGCACGCAGACACACACACACACACACACACACACACACACACACACACACACCATTTTAGGTTCCAAAAGGGTTCTTTGCAGAGGGATAGGGTTCTACCAAGAACCATTTTCATCCTAAGAACCGTTTATTGGAGGAAAGGGTTCTTTGGTGATTGTTTGGAAGGCAAGAAGGATTCTTTGGAAGGTAAGAACGGTTCGGCATAGAACTCTTCTGAATCTGAATAAGCTTTTTTATTGTCATTTTTCTTCTCACTTTTAGAAAGGAGTTTGAGTAATCTGATACGTTTAAAAGAAGTGTGAGAATGTTTTAAACTTGACCTATATTATAGGAATATTTGTGCATGTATCTGGTATTCCCTTAATCATTTTACATATACCCTACTAAGATAGTTGATATCTTCAGTGAAAGCATGAGCTGGCACACACCCAAAAAGTTAGTAGAGTTGCTGACTAACGGCGAGTAAACTGTAGGCTATAAAAGTGTTCAGAACCCTTGGCTTTCTTAACATTTTGTTTCACTGATTGGGATTAAAATGGATTCAATTGTCATATTTTGGTCAACAATCTACACAAAATATTGAGTAATGTCAAAGTGGAAGATTAAAATGTCTTGAAAAATATATAGCTGTTGCATAAGTATTCAACCACTTTGTTTAGGCAATCCTAAATTAGTTCAGGAGTAAAATGTGTCTTAATAAATCACATAAGAAGCTACATGGACTCATTGTGTGTGAAATAATAGGGGTTGACATGATTTTTGACACAATACCCAATAATGAAAAGCAAAAACTGAAATATCACATTTACATAAGTCTTTAGACCCTTTACTCAGTACTTTGTTGAAATACATTTGGCAGCGATTACAGCCTTGAGTCTTCTTGGATATGACGCTACAAGCTTGACACACCTATATTTGGGGAGTTTCACCCATTCTTCTCTGCAGATCCTCTCAAGCTCTGTCAGGTTGGATGGGGAGCGTTGCAATACAGCTATTTTCAGGTCTCTCCAAAATTGTTAAATCGGGTTCAAGTCCAGGCTCTGGCTGGGCAACTCAAGGACATTCAGAGACTTGTCCCAAAGCCACTCTTGCAGTTAATTCAGAAAGTATTCACTCTGACTTTTTCAAAATGTTAAGTTACAGCCTTATTGTAAAATGGATTTAATCATTTTTTCCCTAATCAATCTATAGACAATATCCCATAATGACAAAGCAAAAAGAGGTTTTTAGAAATTTTTGCAAACTTGTTAAAAATAAAAATCTGAAATATCACATTTACGTGAGTATTTCGACCACCTTTGGCAGCGATGACAGCATTGATTATTCTCGGGTATGAGGCTAAAAGCTTGGCACACTTGTATTTGGGGAGTTTCTCCCATTCTTCTCTGCAGATCCTCTCAAGCTCTGTAACGATGGATGGGGAGCTTCGCTCCACAGCTATTTTCAGGTCTCTCTCGTGGTTAGAGCATTGGGTCAGTAACTGAAAGGTTGCTAGATCGAATCCCCGAGCTGACAAGGTAAAAATCTGCAATTCTGCCCCTGAACAAGGCAGTTAACCCACTGTTCCTAGGCCGTCATTGTAACTAAGAATTTGTTCTTAACTAACTAGCCTAGTTAAATAAATGTTAAATAAAATACATTAAAACAATTCAGAAACTTGTCCTGAAGCCACTCATGCGTTGTCTTGGCTGTGTGTTTAGGAATGTTGTCCTGTTGCCACAGTGTGAGCGCTCTGGAGCAAGTTTTCATCAAGGATCTCTCTGTACTTTGCTTCGTTCATCATTTCCTCAACCCTGACTATTCTCCATGATGCTGCCACCACAGGGATGGTGCCAGGTTTCCTCCAGACGTGAAGCTTGGCATTCAAGCCAAATAGTTCAATTTAGGTTTCATCAGACCAGAGAATCTTGTTTGTCATGGTCTGAGAGTAATTTAGGTGCCTTTTGGCAAACTCCAAGTGAGCTGTCATGTGCTTTTTACTGAGGAGTGGCTTCTGTCTGGCCCCTTTACCATAAAGGCCTGATTGGTGGAGTGCTGCAGAGATGGTTGTCATTCTGGAAGGTTCTCCCATCTCAACAGAGGAACTCTGGAGCTCTGTCAGAGTGACCATCAGGTTCTTGGTCACCTCCCTGACCAAGGCCCTGGTGTTAATAATCAGAGTTGAGTGTAATTGTGTCACTCATTGTGTAATTGTGTCACTCAAAACAACGTCCATCGTCATCATATTTTCCAGCATGCTCAATTGCAGGTTGATTTTCAGAATTGTTATGTCAAAATCTGTGTTTTGCATGTGCATTGATTGGTTGATTCATCTTATGCAACGAAAATATAAATACAATTACATTTTTCTAAACTAATCCAATTGGTTGGTAGTTTTATTGCACCACTTTGCCTGGATTCCAAAATGACATTGTAAGCCAGAATAACGTGATTTGCAGGCCTAATGTGGTCTGTAAACTAGGAGTTTCAGACAGCGGTGGAGTTTCAGACCACTGTGTTAGGGTCCTCAAAGAAAGTCCTTTGGATAAACAGTGCCTTTGGAAAGTACTCAGACCCTTTGACTATTTCCACATTTTGTTACATTACAGCCTTATTCTGAAATGGATTAAATAAAAAAATACCCTCAGCAATCTACACAAAATACCCCACAATGATTAAGTGAAAACAGATTATTTTTAAAATGTTTGATAATTTATAAAAAACAAATAGAAGAAATACCTTAAGTATTCAGACACCTTGCTATGACACTCAAATTGAGCTCAGGTGCATCCATCCTGATTCCATTGATCATCCTTGAGATGTTTCTACAACTTGATTGAAATCGAACTGAGGTAAATTCAATTTATTGGACATGATTTTGAAAGGCACACACCTGTCTATATAAGGTCCCACAGTTGATAGTTCATGTCAGAGCAAAAACCAAGCTATGAGGTCAAAGGAATTGTCCGTAGAGCTCCAAGACAGAATTGTGTCAAGGCACAGATTGGGGAAGGGTACCAAAAAATGTCAGCATTGAAGGTCTCCAAGAACACAGTGGACTCCATCATTCTTAAATGGAAGAAGTTTGGAACCACCAAGACTCTTCCAAGAGCTGGCCGCCCGGCCAAACTGAACAATCGAGGGGGAAGGGCCTTGGTCAGGGAGGTGACCAAGAACATGGATGGTCACTTTGACAGAGCTCCAGAGTTCCTCTGTGGAGATTGGATAACCTTCCAGAAGGACAACCATCTCTGCAACACTACACCAATCAGGCCTTTATGGTAGAGTGACCAGACGGAAGCCACTCCTCAGTAAAAAGCACATGACAGCCCGCTTGGAGTTTGCCAAAAGCCACCTAAAGACTTTAAGACCATAAGAAACAAGATTCTCTGGTCTGATGAAACCAAGATTGAACTCTTTGGTCATGGAATGACAATCGTCACATCTGGAGGAAACCTGGAACCATCCCTACGATGAAGCATGGTGGTGGCAGCATCATGCTGTTGGGATGTTTTTCAGCGGCAGGGACTGGGAGACTAATCAAGATCAAGGCAAAGATGAAAGTAAGAAATTTAAAAGAGATACTTGACGAAAACCTGCTTGTCACGAATACCACTTAAGGTGGCTCCCCTTCCTGCTTGGGTGGCGCCGGTCTATTAGCTGCCACCGATCCCTTTTTCCTTTTCGTTTGTTTTTTTGTCTAATTGTTTTCACCTGTTCCTCGTTAGGGTTTTGGGATGGGTGTTATTTAAGTTTGTTTTGCCCGCTGGTGTTTGTGCGGGCTTGTTGATTGTTACGTTTGGTGATGTATCGTGTTTTGTTTTTTTCGCTGTCCAGTGTGCGTCTAGGTTTTGGGTTGGTTTAGCGCCAGTGTTTTGGGCATTCACCCATGTTTTGGACCTGTTACGATTTGAAGGACATTAAAGCGTTTTCCCGTTCATTTTGCTCTCTGCATCTGACTCCTCACTCATTTCACTCACCCGTCGTTACACTGCTCCAGAGCACTCAGGACCTCAGACTGGGGCAAAGGTTCACCTTCCAAAAGGACAACGATCCAAAGCACACAGCCAATACAACGCAGGAGTGGCTTCGGGACAAGTCCTATGGGGACAAACTGAAGAACACTATATGTTTGGAAGATATGTTAGAAGAGCAACATATATTACTTCTAGCCCTCCACTGAAGTGATGGCTATAATTTTGAGGATTCTTTTGAAGACATGTAGCAGTACAAAATAGGCCTATCTACACTGAACAAAAATAGAAATGCAACATGCAACAATTTTAAAGAGAGCTACAGTTCATATAAGGAAATCAGTCAATTGAAATAAATTAATTAGGCCCTAATCTATGGATTTCACATGAATGGGAATACAGATATGCATCTGTTGGTAACAGATACTGTACCTTAAAAGAAAGTAGGGGCGTGGATCAGAAAACCAGTCAGTATCTGTTGTGACCACCATTTGCCCATACCAGAACCGCCACCATTAGGCAGTCTGTTCACAACATAGACATCAGCAAACCGCACGCCCACACAACGCCATAAACGCTGTCTGTCAGTTGAAACTGGGATTCATCCGTGAAGAGAACACTTCTCCAGCGTGGTAGTGGCCATCGAAGGTGAGCATTTGCCCACTGAAGTCAGTTACAACGCCGAACTGCAGTCAGGTCAGGACCCTGGTGAGGACGACGAGCACACAAGTTCTCTAAAATGACATTGGAGGTGGCTTATGGGTAGAGAAATGAACATGACATTTTCTGGCAACAGCTCTGGTGTACATTCCTGCAGTCAGCATGCCAATTGCACGCTCCCTCAAAATGTGAGACATCTGTAGCATTGTGTTGTGTGACAAAACTGCACATTTTAGAGGGGCACTTTATTGTCCACAGCACAAGGTGCACCTGTGTAATGATCATGCTGTTTAATTAGCTCCTTGATATGCCACACCTGTCAGGCGGATAGATTATCTTGGCAAAGGAGAAATGCTCACTAACCCGGATGTAAACACATTTGTGCACAAAATGTGAGAGAAATAAGTTTGGATATTTTATTTCAGCTAATTAAACATGGGACCAACACTTAACATGTTAAGTATATATTATTGTTCACTATATACAGATCTATTTTAACCTGCTCTACAGGATGTTATCCTAAGAGGTCATGCTACACCAGCCACTGGGAGACCACCATCTGTCATGTATCCTTGACATCTTCATTTTGACCTCGGGAAGTTTTGTGTTACCCCTTGGTCAACAGAAACGGCGCCAGCGTAAACGCATACTCCGAACAACGACAGAAATGGCCCAGGATCCCGTGGAGTGCAGATGGCCTCTCAGCTTGTGATGTCACATCTCACATCTATCACAGGAAGTTGGTGATGGACGAACGTTTCGGAAGGAGAGGACTTAATCTGCACCACAGCTACACACGGGACACTCCAGCACCCTGATTGGCTGCTGGCCCGTTGTCAAAGGCAACCAGAGCGGTCGGGATGGGCTGCTAGCGGCAGGAAGTGGGTCTCTGCCAAAGCACAGCTTGAGGGCCGCCCACAGAGGAGGGCAGAAATTTCTAAAATATTAACTCTACACACCAGGCAGGAAGAAAAGGTGCTGCATAGTCAAGGGGTGTAGAAGTTTGGCATCCCTTCTTGCAACAGTGCATAAAGAAAAAAAAATGCAGTTGACAACATGTAAGTCTTTCACTGACACAAAAAGACACATTCCACTTAGAACACACAGACAGTACATTTTCCCTTTCAGAATGAAGGCACAATTCAGAATTTCTCTTTTACTATCAAAGATTCTTCCAATTCCTTGTCTCCATAGAAAATAAGGCTGCCCAATATAAGTAGGTCCACTGGCACTGTCAGGCAGAGAATAAGCCTTCCCTGAAGGACCTTCTCTGCCAAGATGGACAATATCTTCCTCTTAGGCTAATTTCTATACTAAATCTACCTCCCTGGAGATAAACGCAGGACATAAGGAAAAAAGACTGGACACTAGACAGCTGGCTCTGAGCTCATTAGCAGTCCATTGTACTGTAATTCACAGAGAGGACAGGCCAGAGAATACAGGATGTCCCTAGGAAACAAGGCAAGAAATTGGGTGGTAAATTAGGGTGAGCGCTTCATCGCGTTATCAGATGGAAAACAGAACAGGGGAAGTAGACTACAGTCGATCTCAGAGAGGAATTCTGTGTGTGTGTAGCTTGCTGGTTAAGGTGATAGGAACTCACCTTTTAGTACATTGGAATGTCAGGTTGATGAGAAGGGGAGAGTTGTGCTGGATCTACAGTGGGGCAGAGAGGATGCTGCTGCAGCGTTGGAAGGAAGCAGCCTCTCTCTCTCTCTCTTTCTCTCTCATTGGATCGTGAGGAGGTTTAATATCTCTTCTATCCATCCTTGTAGGATCGATAAAGGCCTATGTTGTGACTCAAGGACGAGCCAACATGGGGCTGATGAGGTGACGAGACAACAGGGAAATGGACACTACACATTAGCTACGACAGATGATTTGTTTACCAGGCTGTTTATCTGCTTTCAGTGTCATGTGCCCAGTCTAAAGAAACAGACAGACGTACAATGATTCCCCAATGACAAGGAACAAGACATCAGCGTCCACAGCAGACCATTCCTAACAAGAAAACAAATTAGGGACATCAGCACCATCAATACCTTCAAGTGACAGGCCTGTCACCAGGGTGTCACAAAGAGCCAATTAACAATGCTAATTAAAACAGTAAACAGCGGTGGACAAAGGGAGCATGTTTTTCCCCCTGCAGCTCAACTATGCTCAAAGACCTTGTGTCATTTTCATATAGGACAAAAGCAACAAAACATCCATCTCCAACAAGAGGACACAACCAGGTAGTAAACTTTGTAGCTATTGTGTAAAGCTTCATTCATTTGACATACAACACCTGTTCCCCCTATAGACTTATGGCTCCCCCTTACAGACATCCAGACACAAAACACAGGCATCCATGCAGTAACAAAGACAAAGCACACACACACACACACACACACACACACACACATACACACACACACACACACACACAGCCATCAGATAGGGGCCCATCTTCAGCAGACTCCTAATCGGGAATGACAGCCGTGATATGGAGTAGCCCTGAGTGCTGCAGATCTGGGGTCTGTCCAGTGTCCGCTGCTTAAGAGGAGCAGAGGGTAGGCAGGCAGCAGATTTGGCCAGTGGCTAGATTGGTAAGTACGTACACAATGATGTCCATCTCACGCCATAAAGCTCTAGCTGGCTATTTAATCTGTCTGCCTAAAAGCCACTAGGGATGGTGATGGAAATATAATTTAATGAACCTGCGTCACAAGTCTCAAGTCTCCATGTGTACTGTCATGTAAGACAACTAATAGGGTTTTGATGAATAATTGCATTTGTTTGAGGATGAAAGTAAGCCGACACTGTGTGATTTAATGGAGGGGGGGGGGGGGGGGGGGGGGGGGGGGTAGGGGGGAGAGAAAGGAAGGCAACAATAGTAAAAAAAATTGCAACTGGGGGAGAATATTTGCCTGATATCCATCATTTGCATACTTGTCACTGTCCATCAATTATGTCTAACAATCAGTGAATACTGAAATGTTCTATTGGCAAGTTTGGTATTCAAATGTGAGTCTAGCTCCCGTGCTTTGTGCGTACCAATGTCATACTGTTGTCAGAATGATCTCCTAGACTGCAGTTAGCTGTCAGGCCGTGCGGTCTTCAGGCAGGGAACCAGTGGGCTGGTGATTGATGTTGAAGCCAGGAGGAACCACCGAGCTGTCCGGTTCCACATTGTGCTTCTAGTGCTGCATCAATTTATGTGTACGGAAGCCAGCACAACTTAAGTGAGGCAGAAATATCAAACTAAGGGTTTGACAACATGGCCGTGCTTGAGTGAGACTTTTACTGTGAGACCCAGGGATAATGGGTATTTCAGGAGCCGTCTAGAGCCTAAAGGACAGGGGGAAATGGCACACACCCGGAACATGGAGCAGTCTCTCTTCAGTGGATTCAAGTCCAGCGCTGGACTTGTTAACTTGTCAAAGTAAAAAGGGCAACACGTAGATGCCTCTCACCACTGGCATGTCTGGGCATATGACACAGCTAGTGATGGAGTTCATCGTCCAATCAACCCTCACCATCTTACTTTGAGTAAATGGAAGGCATTGCGTAAAGTTTTATAAAATACCAAAAAGTGGAAGATTTGAAAGTCACAGAGTACTTGCTCTCTCAGTCAAAGCGTCAAGCTGGGTTTTGAATAAGGTCCCAGATTCTCTCAACCTTCACAATTGCTGGTCTCTCTGTTAATGATGCTCTGACATTACAGTGTGTATACAACCCAACATAAAAAAATATGTTTGATGGAGAAAATAGAATAACCTGAAAACCCACACAATAACCTAAAGGACAAAATAGAATAACCTGAAAACCCACACAATAACCTAAAGGACAAAATAGAATAACCTGAAAACCCACACAATAACCTAAAGGACAAAATAGAATAACCTGAAAACCCACACAATAACCTAAAGGACAAAATAGAATAACCTGAAAATCCACACAATAACCTAAAGGACAAAATAGAATAACCTGAAAACCCACACAATAACCTAAAGGACAAAATAGAATAACCTGAAAACCCAAACAATAACCTAAAGGACAAAATAGAATAACCTGAAAACCCACACAATAACCTAAAGGACAAAATAGAATAACCTGAAAACCCACACAATAACCTAAAGGACAAAATAGAATAACCTGAAAACCCACACAATAACCTAAAGGACAAAATAGAATAACCTGAAAACCCACACAATAACCTAAAGGACAAAATAGAATAACCTGAAAACCCACACAATAACCTAAAGGACAAAATAGAATAACCTGAAAACCCACACAATAACCTAAAGGACAAAATAGAATAACCTCGACACAAGGATAAACCAAATGTGCCTGCTCTGTCCTGCTTCAGAGATATTACACATACTTAAAGTACCACATCACTTTTTAAGAAAAAACCTTTTCATTTATCTATAGAAAACAGCTCCCCAACAAAGTCTTTGAGCAAGCGACTGGTACTATACCTTCAGCTAGATGAGTGCTCATCTCCTCATAATGTTTCCCATACCCATCCACGAAGAGCCATAACAGACCAACACAGAGACTTTAGACTCAGAGGGACACCAGTCCTATGCAGCCTCTATGGAATCTTCCCAATATAAGAACAAAGCAAATGCCACAGTGAATTCTCAGCAAGAAACATAATTTCTCTCCATTTTGTGTGCGATTACAGGTGGTGCTAAATCATTAAACGACAGGAAATATTCCAACTGCTCTGGTGGGGAACATTCACAGCTTGCTCATCCAATATAATGAGTCTTTAATACCTGGGTTACCATCCACAGGGGAAGGAAAGGAAGGACAAATTTGTGAGATTGAAAAATTTCCCATCCAGCACCCTCTCTGAGGCCCTCTATGCTGTGATAAAGGCCCATGCTACTAGACAGGTTAGGATTTCAATGCCGGTGGCTACAATAGTCTCAGCAGCAGATCGGAGAAGGTTGGGTTAATTTGGGGTCCAGGTAATTATTTATTTGTCATGAATTTGTTTTTTGGAGCGGGATGGGGGTTGCAAAGCTTAAAGGTCTTTGTTGATGATTTGCACGCTCCATAGGCCAGATCACTGGTGCGTAAAAGCGACATGGCTGGTTCCTTCAACCTGTCTGACCCCAATTTTTGCTCTACATGAAGTCTCCGCTGTCCTCTCCCGTCGTAGAGCTGACACTCCCCATCCCCAGGCCCAGCCTCACGCAGCCCCCAGGGCCTGTTCTTGTCTGACCTTCAGCACCCCACCTCCCCTACCATGACTCAGTCCTCCCCTCCACCTCCCCATCACCCACCACGCTCGCCTCACCATGGAATTACTATACAATGCTCTGCCATTTAGATGAATACCTCACTTAATCCATCTTGCTCTCAGCCAGCGGACTTTAGCACAGAGAGACCAACAAAGACTGCCAGTAAACACTGCTGCTCCCGAAGCATAAAGGGGGGGTGTGACGGGCCACCGCAGCTCTGTTCAGTTTTCTCATCTCTTTCTTGAAGCCCAATGCACAGCGACAAATAATCAAGGGACTTGTTATGCCCTGGTTATTTGGCATAGTGACCACCTATCTATGCAGTATGATGCTGGCTATCACCGTGGTTATGCTATGTACATACATATTACAGAAGCAACTTCTGTTCCAACTGTCTTCTCTATACAGCACATCTGTTTCATGTGGGAAAACAAAAAAAGGAACACGTTCAAGGAGAGGGAAAGTTGTGACTCTTTCCACACAGTAAATTGCTTTTTTTTGTGGTTTCCATCCCATTTTTGACACTAAGGGAAAATAATCTCCTGGCTACAGAGTAATTCTACGTGGATGGGTTTCTTATTATAGAGAGCCAGTCAACTAGTCCTTGGACTTGACGGTTCAGTGAAACACTAGGTGGGGAAAAAGCACTGAGTGAAATGAGAAGTTTGAAGATGGCTCTACAGTAGATAGCTGCAATCTGACCAATTCTGCTATTTTCAGTTTTTTTTATGCTGTGTGATTTTATATAATATTTCCGCCATTATTTCCTATGACCAAAAACAGCTTCTGGACATCAGAACAGCGATCACTAGAGATCATTCGATTTGGTTGAAGATTTCTACTTCAAGGAGTAGACAGCTGTGGATGTACTGCTCTTTCCAGACCAGGCCCTAATCGCGGGCCTCAAAAGAGGAAGAGAGGCAAACGAGCAGGCTTCCTGACGAGACTAAATGGATGATATAACGCCTCTACCCTTCGTTCTATTGGTGAACATAGAGAACAACATGGACGAGCTCCGTTTGAGACAATGGGAGCTGAAGAACTATAATATCCTATGTTTCTCGGAGTCGTGGCTGAACAAAGACTATGGATAATATACTGTACATCTAGCAAGTTTTTCTATGCATCATCAAGACCGAACATCAGCTTTGGGTAAGGATAAGGGGGAGGTGTGTGCCTCTTTGTTAACTACAGCTGGTGCGCAATCTCTAATACTAAGGAAGTCTCAAGGTTTTGCTCACTTGAGTTCTTATACCTCATGATAAACTGCAGACATACTATTTACCAAGTGAGTTTTCCTTCACATTTTTCATAGCTGTCTATTTACCACCGTAAACCGATGCTGGCACTAAGATAAAGCTGCATAGGGCAATAAGCAAACAAGAAAGCGCACATCCAGAGGCAATGCAAGGAAACAGAAATCCGTCTTACCTCATTTTTAGCAGCATGTCACTTGTGCAACCAGAGGCAAAAAAAAAACACATACAAAGCTCTCCCTCACCCTCCATTTGGCAAATCTGACCATAACTCTATCCTCCTGATTCTTGCTTACAAGTAAAAACGAACAGGAAATACCAGCACTCAATTCTGAAGTGGTCCGACGAAGTGGATGCTAAGCTACAGGACTGTTTCGCTAGCACAGACTGGAATATGTTCCGGGATTCATCCGAAAACATTGAGGTGTATAGCACATCAGTCAGTGGCTTCATTAATAAGAGCACCAACAATATCGTCCCCACAGCGACCTCATGTAAATATCCCGACCAGATACAGGCAACATCTGCACTGAGCTAAAGGCTAGAGCTGCCGCTTTCAAGGAGCCCCCAGGTGGTGAGGGTAGGCCACAACACATCTGCCACACTGACCTTTAACACGGAGGCTTCTCAGGGGTAAGTGCTTAGTCCCCTCCCGTACTCCCTGTTCACCCAGAACTGCGTGGCTGCACACGACTCCAACACCATTATTAAGTTTGCTGACGATGATGGTGGTTGCCTGATCAACGATAATGATGAGTGTGACGCCAGGACAACAACCTCTCCCTCAACATCAGCAAGACAAAGGAGCTGATCCTGGACTACAGGAAATGAGGGCCCCAATCCACATCAACAGGGCTGTAGTGGAGCGGGTTGAGAGATTCAAGTTCCTCGGTGTCCACATCACTAAGGAATTATCATGGTCCACACTCACCAACACACTCGTGAAGAAGGCTGCTCAGGAAGCTGAAAAGATTTGGCAAGGGCCCTCAGATCCTCAAAAAGTTCTACAGCTGCACCATTGAGAGCATCTTGACTGGCTGCATCACCACTTGGTATGACAACTGCTTGGCATTCGACCACAAAGTGCTACAGAGGGTAGTGGGTACAGCCCAGTGCATTACTGGGGCCGAGCTCCCTGCCATCCAGGAACTCTATACCAGGCAGAGGAAGGCCCTAAAAATTATCAAAGACTTCAGTCACCCAAGTCATAGACTGTTCTCTCTGCTACCACGCGGCAAGCGGTACTGATGCAGCAACTCTGGAACCAACAGGACCCTGAACAGCTTCTACCCCCAAGCCATAAGACTGCTAAACAGTTAGTTAAATAGTTATGCAAATAGCTACCCGGACGATCTGCATTGACCTTTTTTTGCATGAACTCTTTTGACTCCTCACATACGCTGCTGCTACTGTTGATCTATCCTGTTGCCTAGTCACTTTATCATTACCTATATGTACATACCTGGTTCAATTACCTCGTACCCCTGCACATTGACTCACATTGTACTGGTACCCAATGTACTGTATATAGCCAAGTTATTGTTATTCGTTGTGTTTATTCCTCGTGTTATTATTTTTCAATTATTTCTCTTTTTATCATTCTGCGTTGTTGGGAAGGGCCCGTAAGTAAGTATTTCACTGCTAGTCTACGCCTGTTGTTTACGAAGCGTGTGACAAATAACATTTGATTTGATTTGATTTGACACCCCAGCATCAGTCACAGGCTTTACAGACTTTTTGATATACACAAGATCAAATAATAAACAAACAATTAAACAAAGAAGTGAATGGATTCCCTATTTTTTATTTATTTCACCTTTATTTAACCACGTAGGCTAGTTGAGAACAAGTTCTCATTTGCAACTGCGACCTGGCCAAGATAAAGCAAAGCAGTGTGACACAGACAACAACACAGAGTTACACATGGAGTAAACAATAAACAAGCCAATAACACAATAAACAAGTCAATGACACAGTAGAAAAAAGAAAGTCTATATACAGTGTGTGCAAAAGGCATGAATAAATAGGGCATAGGAGCGAATAATTACAGTTTAGCAGATTAACACTGGAGTGATAAATGAGCAGAGGATGTGCAAGTAGAGATACTGGTGTGCAAAAAGCAGCAAAGTAAATAAAATAAAAACAGTATGGGGATGAGGTAGGTAGATTGGGTGGGCTATTTACAGATGGACTATGTACAGCTGCAGCGATCGGTTAGCTGCTCAAATAGTTGATGTTTAAAGTTGGTGAGGGAAATAAAAGTCTCCAACTTCAGAAATTTTAGCAATTCGTTCCAGTCACTGGCAGCAGAGAACTGGAAGGAAAGGCGGCCAAATGAGGTGTTTGCTTAGGGGATGATCAGTGAGATATACCTGCTGGAACGTGTGCTACGGGTGGGTGTTGTTATCGTGACCAGTGAACTGAGATAAGGCGGAGCTTTACCTAGCATAGACTTGTAGATGACCTGGAGCCAGTGGGTCTGGCGACGAATATGTAGCGAGGGCCAGCCGACTAGAGCATACAGGTCGCAGTGGTGGGTGGTATAAGGTGATTTGGTAACAAAACGGATGGCACTGTGATAGACTGCATCCAGTTTGCTGAGTAGAGTGTTGGAAGCTATTTTGTAGATGACATTGCCGACGTCGAGGATCGGTAGGATAGTCAGTTTTACTAGGGTAAGTTTGGCGGCGTGAGTGAAGGATGCTTTGTTGCGAAATAGAAAGCCGATTCTAGATTTGATTTTGGATTGGAGATGTTTAATATGAGTCTGGAAGGAGAGTTTACAGTCTAGCCAGACACCTAGGTATTTATAGTTGTCCACATATTCTAGGTTGGAACCGTCCAGGGTGGTGATGCTAGTCGGGCGGGCGGGTGCGGGCAGCGAACGGTTGAAAAGCATGCCTTTGGTTTTACTAGCGTTTAAGAGCAGTTGGAGGCCACGGAAGGAGTGCTGTATGGCATTGAAGCTCGTTTGGAGGTTAGTTAGCACAGTGTCCAAGGAAGGGCCAGAAGTATACAGAATGGTGTCGTCAGCGTAGAGGTGGATCAGGGAATCGCCCCCAGCAAGAGCGACATCATTGATATATACAGAGAATCGGCCCGAGAAATAAGGGTGGCTGGCAGTGTGTTATCTACAGTGTGACAGAGTGATACCAGGCAGGGCTATAGCTACACAGAGCAGAGCCACACACAGACAGCTCACCCTCCTGACACTAGAGGGCACTTAGGCTACACATAATATCTCCTCTCATCTCAGGCAATCTGGACACTGCACAGTACACTTTCTGCCTGTAGGCTGAAGCTTCACACCACTCTGGTTTTCTGCCTCTTCTCTATCCCGTGGATCTGAGCTGTGTCAAGGTAATACAAGGTAAACTGATGGAAAGCTTGAGTCTATAGAGAATGTCAATTTAACCCTGAATCCCTTTGGAGTGTACAAAACACTGCGATTAACAGGCCTGCTGTATTCTAGTCTTCGTCACAACGAAAGCAGAACCCACGTGCTCTCTACCTCTTTTCTACATAAAATCAATGGGGCAGGTGCCGCCTTCCCACTGTCACTATGTATCTGTCGGAACATGAGAGCAAGGCAGTGCGATAGGGGCTGACCTGACTCATCCACACCTCAGTCCTGCGCTGCATGCCAATCGAGCCAGGCCTCCGATAATGACTCCTGGAATAATTAAGAAATCAATAGGCTCTCGTCTGGCCCTAAATGAGAGGTTGTTACTATAGGAGCAGGCAGCATGTGGATAAACGCTAGGGGATGGAGCGCCACTACAATAGCCTGACATTATCACCCTCAGCCCTCATTACTGGGCTCTACAGACGTCTGTTCTGTTGCCTGGTGTACAGACATCACTGGCCCAGAAAACTGTACAGGGCTGGCTTTTGTCTACCTAGGAGCAGCATTGATTTGGGGAATCAGAGCTTTTGTAGTCTGGGGTATCTCCCTTAAGAGGACACAAATGTAATCTGCCCACAGTGCCCAATCTCTGCTCACTGGCAGGGCTCTCAAGAAGAAATCGGATTCTGTTTGCGACGCGTTTTGTTGTCCAAAAATACAGAAAACACAGTTTGCTGGCTCAATGACACAAGCCTTTCAATACATGAGGCAACAAGCAAACAATCTACACAGGACTCTATCACACACCTTCCTGGGACATAACCTCACACTCAATATCCCTTTAAACCAATCTATATGTGCTGCAGCCTGTATCCAACGAGTCCCAAGCACCAGAACACCACAATTCCCTGTGCTCCTCTTGCCTCTATTCTACCTGGATGGTCAGGATGTATTGATTGAACTATCAATCAACTCTGACATCCATACAGCATGATTTCTATGGGATGTGAAGCTCAGAAGTTTGGGGAAGTTAGGGGAGGGAGGGAGAAATGGAGGAAACATCAGTGAGGTACACATGTTGTGTACTCAATCTCTGTCTCTCCTCCAGATGCCTCCTTTCCTCTCCCCCAACAGCCAGCGGGAGAGGTAGGGGAGGCTGAAAAGAATGGGGAGCCTGGCCAGGCCACCTGGGGCCCCTAATGAGGACAATGAGAGAGAAGGATACAGGTGTCCTCTGTGTAGGGAACGGGCGCCGTGCTCCCTGCTGCCATGTAGCTGTAGAAGGACACCTCCAGGGTGTAGCAGTAGGACATGTCGTCCAGCAGGCCGCCCAGGAAGCGCCTCCCGGTGCCAGCTTTCACAACATCACGGTTAAACGATGTGTTGGACTGTGGGGGTGAAACACACTGTTAACAGAGTGCATTCTACTATACCAGCATTATAATTCAAATGAGATTTAATTAGTCCGAAAAATGACAAAATATATTTTGCATACGGATGTGGGATCTTAATTTGATCACCCTGTTGCAGGAGAACTTTCCGGCAATGCAGTGTATTTGAGGTTTAAAAAGTATTCTGAAGTTTGTAATTTGCAATTTTCCCACTACAAAAATGCCCATTAATTATAATTTCACATTTCCTGTTGCTGCAGGATTTTTTTCCTGCTGTAGCAAACAGGCTCAAATTAAGATCCTACATCTGTAGAAGTGTGTTGGTTAATTTCAATGCTTCATTCTAACAATGCCTATACTACTCATTGCAGTCTTGTTGTTATGCATAGTAACATGGATTGTAAGTCAGCTTCAGCATTTAACATGATTCAGTCAATTTAGGAAGTTTCCATTGCCCTTCAGTTCACTCAACTTGAATGGAATATGACCCCTGTAACTTAAATGCAGACTTCCACTCCTGGCAGAACTTATTGAGTTCTATGACTATGTGCTTTGGGCAGTGCTGAATGAGCAGTAAGAAAAGAGCACAGTAAGGGACATGACTTCTGGCCAGCTGTCACCGCTACTATACACACCCCAACGGTATACACACACACGCACACACACACGCACACATGCAGGCATACACACTGCTGTAGACAAAGATGAGCTCTTTATTGAGACAGCATCACAAATAACCAGTGGACAATCTGTGATATCCTTTATGTATGGACGGTGGCAAAAATTATTTTAGCTGTTGAAAGAATTTCCGTGTGTACTGGTGAAGAAAGTATATGAGAGCTGTGAACGTGTCGCTGCACAGAAAAGGTTATTCTTCTGGCTATACTGTATGTAACTGGCACTGCTGAAAAATTGCACTTTGGCTGAGCGCTGAAGGTCAGTGTGGCTGGGAGGAGGAGGGAAACAGACTTTTCAAATATAAAGCTTCCACACCCAGCTCTATGATAGATCTCAGTTTACCCTGTGGTTCATGCAGTCACTATTGTAGCATAGACAACTAGCACCTGCTATTATGTGGGCTGTATTCCTGTGGAACATCTGTGAGATGAGTAGGGTTAGGATTGATATGGCCTGACCAGGGAAAACTCTGGGCCCTGCAGTAGTTGTAAAGTTTTCCCTGGTATGATTGATGTGAGGAACTTACGAAGGAGAAGTCTGGGGCGTTTTGGCAGAGCAGGCGAGGGAACACGGCCTGTCTCTGGACTCTCTCCTCCTCCTCAAACACGTTCCCGTACATGAAGCCATTCATCATGGTGGAGTGGGCGTGCACATCAATGTAGAACTCCAGACCCACCTTTTGTGTACGCCACAAACAAATACAGACAGACAGACAAACAAAGAGAAATATAGAGAAAGCAGTGGTGTCACAAATGGAGTGTAGACCTCCTGAATATACACCATTTACACATTTCATAGCCATTGCCATTTCCATCAAAATGTAAAGTTCTTGATTTGACTGAGACTCCTTGCCTACACTGTTTTCATATGCCCACAGCGTGGATTCAATCGAGCACAAAACAAGTGGGAACAACAACAACCAAGCTGTGTCACACAAATGCTTTGGTTGGCTGTGGAGGGCAGCTTCCTGGGGTGGACAGCGGGAAGCGGCGGCATGGGAGGGCCATCTGAAAGACGACTCTCAGAGGTGGCAGAGCAGCAGAGGAGAAAGCACAGAGGAGATGACACACCTCCCACAGCGACAGAGAGAGAGAGAGAGAGAGTGAGAGAGAGAGAGAGAGAGAGAGAGAGAGAGAGAGAGAGAGAGAGAGAGAGAGGGGAAGGGCGGGGGTAAGAATGATAGGATACAAGTCCTATTTTTATCCCCAGTAGAGCCCAGGGACAGAGCTAAAGAGAGGAGTGCTCAGGAGACAGTATTGGTGGCCCCACACAGAGGAGATATGAAGACTGGCTGGGGGTGACCCCTCCAGATACAGCTGCACAACAATACAACAGTCCAGCCCACACACAATCAGGCTTTACTCAGACTACCAGGTACTGTAGCTACACTCCTGAGGAGCTGAGAGGAATACACTATGAGAGCCAGCTGCCACACACTCAAGAACACACACACACACACACACACACACACACACACCAGATCACATCTGCGTCAGTACACACCTCTCATAATTAATTCTGGCTTTATTTCAGAAGTTTGGCTTTAAAAGACAGAGATAAAAGTGGTGCTATATGGCGATAGACATTCTTCTAGGGACAGTCTTGTGAAAATCTCCTCAGTTGACAAGGCTGCATAGCAGAGGTAACACAGTGGGGAATAAAAGTTCAGTTTCATGTTAGAGAATTGTAGAATGAAATTCCAGGCCAATCCCATGCTACTGTGGCCAGTGTATAAAGCTCTCTCTCTCTCTAGCCATGGATACGGTGAAGCAGGTGTAATGAGCCCTCTCTCACTCTCACTCCCCCTGACCCCTCATTCCCCAGCACAGCCCAGCACAGCCTCCTTTCACTCCATATTTATTTTTCTTTCATTCTTTCTTCCCTCTCTCTCTCCTTCTCCTCTCATTACACATTCCAGAGCGTATCTCAGTTCCCGGGGGTCGTCAGGCGGTAGGGAGGGATGGAGAAGGAGAGGAAAAGGAGGGGGGAGAGGGCGACGCAATGCTTGAAATTCTGCTCACAGCCAAAGCAATTTCCTGGCAAGCGCGGTGCTGTCAGCTGCTCTGATGGCTGGCTGTGAAATATTGTGGCTGGGAGTGGGCCGGCAGCAGGCTCTGGCAGGCAGATCGATTGAGACCGAGAGGAAGAGCGGGAAACAACAAAAAAGGGAAAAAGAAAGCAAAACACAGCCGCCATTAAGGCAGCTCCATCAGGCAGTTGAAGGAGTTCCCACTTCCCAGTGTCTGCTAGAGGCAGAAAGCCCTCTAATCGGCAACGCTCACCCAGGTAAAGGGAGGAGGGTGTGGAGGGTGTTGGGACTTCGGAACCACCTAGTGGGATTTTTTACACACACGTAAAATGACCCTTCCCCCTGTTAAAGTACAGCTCAAATGATGGAGTACTGCATGAAATGGCATAATTTTCTCTGGTACCAAGCTTCTGCAACGTAAAGTACAGCTTGGCTCGACTGCTTTGCTCTGTTAACAATGTAAATTAAGAATCAAAATGAAATGTTCGCACAGCATTGGGTCGCTTAAATGGCCACGCTCCAGCGGCTTACTCCAGAATTATACAAAAGATTCAAGCTGGGAAGCCAAAGTGAATCACCAACAGCATCTCCCAGTCTCCAAACAAGGAGTCACTCGACCCTAAGTGGTGATTTCCCTTAATATCTCAAGGACAATGGAAGTACAACGATACAGCGAAGTTCAATCCAGCCCACAATGTCAACTGAGCGTTAGCATAACAGTCTCCTAATGTGCTGTCAATCACAGGCAGACAGGACTGTGAGGCTGGAGCAGTGATTGATTGTTTAATTACCAACCCACTTTGACCTAGAGAATTGTTCATTTGAAATTGTAATCAAGCAATTAGAGGCAATTAAGAAATGTAGAGAAGGAAAGTCAAAAGACAATCTGAGTGTAGAGGCTTTACAAATTAAATGTCTCAGAGAGAGAGAGAGAGCGAGAGAGGAAGAGGGAGAGAGAGAGAGGGTGAGAGAGAGACCAGCTTGATAGGTAGCAGTTCCTACAACTCAATAGAAGGAATTGGACTAAACTGGGGTTGCTCCAGTTTAGTTTAATGGGGAAGGTCAAATTAATTTTGTCAGACAAGTACTTATCTGCTACATATTAATTAGTTTGGGCCATAAACAGTTTGGCTTATCTTAACACAGATTTTTTTTTTTTTTTTTTGGGGGGGGGGGGGGGGGGGGGTGATTTAAGCAGGATTACAGACTAAAGGCAGATTCTCTCACAATGCCCTTAGCATCAGCAATACCTCTAAAAGAAACCCTAGCTAGGTTCAGTGGAATTTACTGCATCAAACGTTTCCTCTCTGCTGACATTATTAACATACAGCCATTACTCCAACATCCAGGGCACGTAGAGTGTTTATACATTTAGAATAAAACCTATAAGTATCCGTGTATGACTGGGGAGCAGAGTTATGAGTGATACAGTGCATTCGGTGGGTGGGTCCCAGTGGGATACAGAGAGAGAACAGACATGGCAGTGCTCAATCCTGTAAGCCCCTCATTCTCTCTCTGCCACAGACTGATTGATGGACGTATTTGTTCCTTTTTAACACAGAGGTGACTTGTAATCAAGCTGAACGGGCACTCAGACAGCACTCTGCAACAGGGCTGTTAATGCTTCGTAAGCAGCTGCATCTGTCTGGAAGCCCTGTGTGCCAGGAAAGTCTGTTACTCCATCTATCCACCTCCCAACCTCTCACACACCCTGGGTCTGTTTGGTGGATCTATGCCCCCATTGTGTCACCAAAGCATCTTTAGTACAAACAGCACGAAACTAGAGAGACACCCCAAATGGCTTCCTCTGCCGTGCCATTTTCTTGTTCTTTGCCTGTGAGAGCCAGACAGTTCTGCTTCAAACTGGAATAGGCGGTTAAGGAATTGAAAAGGGGGAGTAATGATGGCGACAAATTGGCCGTAAATCTCGGAAATGGATAAGAAATGGGCCGATGACACCAGAGGACATCTCAACAGACAGACGAAAATAGCATTGTCCCCAAGCGCCCTGAACACAGCAGACAAAGACTCCCCACAGGAAAAAGGAAAAGAAAGTAGAGCCAGGAGGATGAGGGGGGGAGGGGGTGTTCAAGGTGCAATTTTCCATCTAGCAGGCATGACAGGACCAAATACATTTGTTTCAGACATACAATTAATTTTGTAATATTAAAAAGGTCAGAAATGAACCATAGCAATACTGGCCCTTTTGTCATCTTTAACAAATGATCCAAAATGGCGCTATCAGATTGGTGGGGATACATTCACTATGATGAATGTTCTGAGTAATCAGCCAATCAAAAATAATGATTATTCTCCTTTGATAAATGGGCTGGGAAAGCATTGCATTAGTTAGGAGATGGGTCCAGTTGTTTCTTCACTCTTCACAGATATATTTTCTTGCATCACTGACTCTGTGAAATTTTAGCTTTTGACCAATGCACAGCTGTGGATGAGAAATGACAGGATTTTATACAACTATTCATATGTCCTTACATTCAGATGGCTTCAGAGCTAATAAGGATGTAAGTTGACAGCTTTGCTAAGAAGCAATTCAAATCTGTATTTAATGAAAATAAATATTTGTCAATCAAGCTTAGATAAATGGCTTCTTAGAGATGATCAAAAAAGGAGGGATCTTTCTCTAATGAAACAGAGATACAGTTATACATTTTCCAAAATAAAAAACAAGACTTCTATATAACTAAAAGGGATGAAATAAATGCTGTTGCAGTCTGACTGTCACTGAGCCCTTTCCTAAAGCTAGAGAAATGGCTTCGGTTTGACATTCTTCAAGAGTCAAATGGCCAGTGACAGCTTGGAATCCTCTGCGTCTGCAACCATCTGCCAGCTAGAGGGAAGCGGACAAATAAAGAGTAGCATGTTAGCCCGGCACTGATCTCCTCCTGTTGTCCTCAGACCGTGGCCTTGTAGCCTCATTAGTGGATATGCACAGTGTGAGACAGCAGTGGATGGAGGGCCAGGCCCCTGGCCATAGAACTGGCACTGGGACTGGCATGTGGGAGCCCCAAATCTGAGTGCTGTGTCTGATGTGATTAGCTGGAGAGAGGCAGCCCAGGCTTCTCCTCTGACAGGGCCAGTCGGCCACAGTCAGGGCAGGGGATGGTTTAGGAGAGAGTGGGGCTGATGTGATGTGGGCACACGGCCCTAGTTGGGATTGTACTGTATGGATGGATGTAGTGCTGAGGGTGCTGGGGGGGGTTAAGACACTGTGAGGTGGTGAAGGGTTGGAGAGCTTAATGAGAGTTCTCCTTCCAGCCACTGGATCTGCCAGTGGAATCATAATTACACATGTGGGTAGCAGGCAGGCAGAGGCTCTCTTTCGCAGCCCGTGGCTCTGCACTGAGCTACATGTGCATGTTCTCTATTGGAGTTATTGGAGTGCATTGGAGACACTACCGGTTAAAAGTTTTAGAACACCTACTCATTCAAGGGTTTTTCTTTATTTGGACTATTTTCTACAACGTAGAATAATAGTGAAGTCATCAAAACTATGAAATAACACATATGGACCCATGTAACTCTGGTTCTTGGGGCGGCAGGGTAGCCTAGTGGTTAGAGCTTTGGACTAGTAAACGGAAGGTTGGAAGGCCATCATTGAAAATAAGAATGTGTTCTTAACTGACTTGCCTGGTTAAATAAATGTAGTAACCCAAAAAGTCTTAAACAAATCAACATTTTTGTTATATTTGAGATTCTCAAATAGCCACCTTTGCTTTGATGACAGCTTTGTGCACTCTTGGCATTCTCTCAACCTGGAATGCTTTTCCAACAGTCTTGAAAGTGATGGTGAGCACTTGTTGGCTGCTTTTCCTTCACTCTGTGGTCCGACTCATCCCAAACCATCTCAATTAGTTTGAGGCCAGGTCATCTGATGCAGGCCTCCATCATTCTCCTTCTTGGTAAAATAGCCCTTATACAGCCTGGAGGTGTGTTGGGCCATTGTCCTTTTGAAAAACAAATTATAGTCCTACTAAGCTTAAACCAGATGGGATGGCCTATCACTGCAGAATGATGTTCTAGCCATGTTGGTTAAGTGTGGCTTGAATTCTGAAATAAATCACAGACAGTGTCACCAGCAAAGCACCCCCACACCATAACACCTCCTCCTCCATGCTTTACGGTTGGAAATACACATGCGGAGGTCATCCGTTTACCCACACCGTGTCTCACAAAGACATAGCGGCTGGAACCAAAGATTTCCAATTTGGACTCCAGACCAAAGGACAGATTTCCACCGGTCTAATGTCCATTGCTCATGTTTCTTGGTCCAAGCAAGTCTCTTCTTCTTATTGGTGTCCTTTAGTAGTGGTTTCTTTGCAGTAATTCGACCATGAAGGCCTGATTCACGCAGTCTCCTCTGAACAGTTGATGTTGAGATGTGTCTGTTACTTGAACTTTGTGAAGAATTTATTTATTTCTGAGGCTGGTAACTCTAATGAACTTATCCTCTGCAGTAGAGGTAACTCTGGTTCTTTGTTTCCTGTGGCGGTCCTCATGAGAGCCAGTTTCATCATAGCGCTTGATGGTTTTTGCAACTGCACTTTTTTGCTTACTGCATGATTCCATATGTCTTATTTCATAGTTCTGATGTCTTCACTATTATTCTACAATGTAGAAAATAGTAAAAATAAAGAAAATCCCTTGAATGAGTAGGTGTTCTAAAACTTTTGACCAGTAGTGTATGTGCGTGAGTATGAGAGTGAATGCAAATGGTGCTGTGTGGTTGTGTTAGAGAAAGAGTCAGAGTCAGAGAGAGAGAGAGAGAGAGAGAGAGAAAGAGAGAGAGAGAGAGAGAGTACCTACAGTATGTACTTGTGTGTGGTGTGTGTTTTGATGTGAGTGTGTGTATGTAGTTTGCAGAAGTGTGAGGGACATGAGTGGATCACTCTGCCATGAAGGAGCCCATCGATCAGCGTGTCAGTGCTAGGGGAAAAGGTTAAACTGAGGGGCGCGCCCCTTTGCTCAGCAGAACGCCCTGGTCTTATCAGGTTTAGAAAGTGTAAGAAAGGGCAGACGATTCCCAGGACAGACTCTGACCTTCAGTAATCTAACAACCTGCGTTTCCACTTATAATTAACATGAAGGGGAAAAAAACCACAAGGGCCCGGTCCTCTAAGAAAGAAAGTGCAAGCTGAATATAGAGTTCACAACAGACACCGGCACCTCAGTACTAGCTAATGTCCCAGAGACCTACAGTACACGTTACAGAGAGCTGCTGAGTATCAATCCCAAAGCACCTTTCTTCAGTTCCACAGGAGTGAACTAAGCACTAAACTGGAAATAGAGTTCAGAACAGAGTTCAAACCTCAACTCAGGTGTTTTATATACGGAGTGTATAAAACATTAAGAACCTTCCTAATATTGAGTTGAACCCCCTTTTTTGCCCTCGGAACAGCCTCAATTCATCAGGGCATGGACTCTACAAGGTGTCAAAAGCATTCTACAGGGAGGCTGGCCCATGTTGACTCCAATGTTTCCCACAGTCGTGTCAAGTTGGATATCCTTTGGGTGGTGTACCGTTCTTTATACACATGGGGAACTGTTAAGAGTGAAAAACCCAGCACCGTTGTAGTTCTTGACACAAACTGGTATGCCTGGCACCTACTACCATACCTCATTCATAGATACTTAAATCTTTTTTCCCATTCACCCTCAATGGCACACATACACCCCCATGTCTCAATTGTCTCAAGGCTTAAAAATACTTCTTTAACCTGTCCCCTACCCTTCATCTACACTGATTGAAGTGGATTTAACAAGTGACATAAATAAGGGATCATAGCTTTCACCTGGATTCACCTGGTCAAACTATGTCATGGAAAGAGTGGGTGTTCTTAATGTTTTGTCCACCCAGTGTAGAGCTAGGATCTCTGTGAAATGTCAGCCCATTCTTGATTCTGAAAAGGTTGTATGTTGTGTGCTTCAGGGTGAAGAATGCACAGCCCATACTACTGTATAAAGTGTGTAATACAGATGTTAGAAGCAGGTTGGAGATTGGGACTCACTGCGTCTTGACTGAGCTGGACAATAAGCTGTTTGACGGCGTGGAGGGTGGGGTGGACCCAGGGGGACGGCTCCTGCCAGTGACGGTTCAGATCAAAACCCATAAGAGAGCACCTGGAAATGACCATACACACAAGTTTAATATTTTCAGATAACTACAACACTAATTCATTCAATCAGCAATCAGATTTTCACTAAACAGTCAATTAGCTTAACTACCTGATTGTTCTACAATAATCAATCTGCACACACACTACATGGCCAGAAGTATATGGACATCCCTTCAAATTAGTGGATTTGGCTATTTCAGCCACACCCATTGCTGACAGGTATATCAAATCCAGCACATAGCCATGCAATCTCCAGAGACAAACATGGGCAGTAGAATTGCCCGTACTGAAGTGCTCTGTGACTTTCAACATGGCACCGTCATAGGATGCCACCTTTCCAACAAGTCAGTTTGTATTATTTCTGCCCTGCTAGAGCTGGAAGCGACGTCAGCACAATAACTTTTTGAGCTTCGTCAAATGGGTTTCCATGGCTGAGCAACAGCACACAAGCCTAAGACCACCAGGCGCAATGCCAAGCGTCGGCTGGATCGATGTAAAGCTTGCCGCCATTGTACTCTGGAACAGTGGGGACGCGTTCTCTGGAGTGATGAATCGCGCTTCACCATCTGACAATCCAGATGGACTAATTTGGGTTTGGCGGATGCCATGAGAATGGTACCTGTATCAATCCAACTGTAAAGTTTGGTGGAGGAGGAATAATGGTCTGGGGATGTTTTTCATGGTTCGTGCTGGGCCCCTTAGTTTCAGTGAAGGGAAATCGTAATGATACAGCATACAATTACATTCTAGACAATTCTGTGCTTACAACTTCGTGGCAACAGTTTGGGGAAGGCCCTTTCCTGTTTCAGAATGACAATGCCCCCATACACAAAGCGAGGTCCATACAGAAATGGTTTGTCAAGATCGGTGTGGAAGAACTTACATTAGGGCTTCAGAGTGGGGCAGTGGTCTAAGGCACTGCATCTCAGTTCAACAGGCATCACTACAGTCCCTGGTTCGATTCCAGGCTGTATCACATCTTGCCGTGATTGGGAGTCCCATAGGGCGGAGCACAATTGGCCCAGCGTCATCCGGGTTTGGTCAGGGTAGGCTGTCATAGTAAATAATAATTTGTTCTTAACTGACTTGCCGAGTTAAATAAAGGTTAAAAAAATAAAAAATTGTCTGGCCTGCAGGGCCCTGACCTCAACTCCTGTTGAACGAGGACGAGCTCGGTTTGAAAAGTTTGTTGTTTGAAAGTGTATTGGAAAGTTCTTGGTAGCTAGCTAGCTTCTTAGTTTGGATCAGTTGGCATCAGTTACTGGGACTGCTTGTCTCTTTCCAGTGATCCTGTCGACCAAGGATGGGTCTGAGGAGCTATTTGGCGTCGCTGCTAGCTAGCTGCATATCAAGCTAGCGGGGTTTTCTTGAACACAGCCCGCGATGCGGTTAGCCATTGTGCCTGGGACCGCGGATTTTCCCGGGTTTGTGGCTGTCTAGATCCCTGCTGTTTGTTGTTTTCAATTTTCCCCGTGACCTGCCCTGTCTGGAACTGTGAGGAGTAACAGCGTAACTTAAGTTGCTAGCTACTGTGACAAAGACCAAAGCCGGCGAGAGTACGGTTGAGGACAGTGGTGTCTCTCTGTCACACGCGAAGGATATTTTAAACTAGATCTACAAGCAGTTGTTACAACAACAAGAAAATAGCTTCATGTGTTTTGTCCAAATACTGGTTGATTCTACTAATAAAAGAATGGATGACCTAACCAGAGAGGTCCAGGACCTGAAGAACAGTTTGCAGTTCTCCCGGGGTCAGCTCATTGAGTTGAAACAGGAGAACGGCAAGATGACAGCAATCTGTAAATCATTGAGAGAGGACATCAGTTCTGTGTGTGAATCCATGCTAACAATGATAGATAAATCAGTCTCGAGGGACAATCAAGGCGGAACAACATAATTGTGGATGGAATTGCAGAATCTGCACATGAGACCTGGATGGAATCTGAGGACAAAGTGAGGGAAATGATCTCTGAGAAATTGAAGATGGACCACAGGACGATTGAGGTGGAGCGTGCCCACAGGACTGGTAAAACCACCACCGGCCCAGGTGATAGGCCTAGGCCCGATAGTGGTCAAGTTCCTGAGGTTCAAGGACAAGGTAGCTGTTCTGGAAAGAGCCAAGAACTTGAGAGGAACGTATATCTTCCTTAACGAGGACTATCCTGAAGCTGTGCGCCAGAAGAGGAAAGTAACTGATCCCAGACATGAAAGCTGCCAGAGTGCATGGGGACATTGCTTACATCCGTAATTTATTTATTTATTTATTTCACCTTTATTTAACCAGGTAGGCAAGTTGAGAACAAGTTCTCATTTACAATTGCGACCTGGCCAAGATAAAGCAAAGCAGTTCGACACATACAACAACACAGAGTTACACATGGAGTAAAACAAATGTACAGTCAATAATACAGTAGAAAAATAAGTCTATATAAAATGTGAGCAAATGAGGTGAGATAAGGGAGGTAAAGGCAAAAAAAGGCCATGGTGGCGAAGTAAATACAATATAGCAAGTACATCACTGGAATGGTAGATTTGCAGTGGAAGAATGTGCAAAGTAGAAATAGAAATAATGGGGTGCAAAGGAGCAAAATAAATAAATACAGTAGGGGAAGAGGTAGTTGTTTGGGCTAAATTATAGATGGGCTATGTACAGGTGCAGTAATCTGTGAGCTGCTCTGACAGCTGGTGCTTAATGCTAGAGAAGGAGAAGGAGTGTTTCCAGTTTCAGAGATTTTTGTAGTTTGTTCCAGTCATTGGCAGCAGAGAACTGGAAGGAGAGGTGGCCAAAGGAAGAATTGGCTTTGGGGGTGACAGGCTCATTGTCCACCCTCCCTCCCAGAAGCCTGGAAGGGATGACCTATGTGTTCGTAGCTTCAACCCCGCATCACACACACACACACACACACACACACACACACACACACACACACACACACACACACACACACACACACACACACACACACACACACACACACACACGCACACACACACACACACACACACACACACACACACACACACACACACACACACACACACACACACACACCAATTGATTAATGGACTGCTTGTCACACCCTGGCCTTAGTATTCTTTGTTTTCTTTGTTATTTTGGTTAGGTCAGGGTGTGACATGGGTGATGTATGTGTTTTTGTCTAGGGGTTGTGTATGTTTATGGGGGTGTTTCCTGTCTAGGTGTTTTTATAAGTCTATGGTTGCCTAGATTGGTTCTCAATTAGAGGCACCTGTCTATCGTTGTCTCTGATTGGGAACCATATTTAGGCAGCCATATTCTTTGGGTATTTTGTGGGTGATTGTTCCTGTTCCAGTGTGCAAGTGTTCACGTTATGGGACTGCATCGTCTTCGTTCATTTTTGTCAGTTAGTTGTTTTTGTTCATTGTTTAAGTATTTCCATTAAATATGGATTATATTCACGCTGCATCTTGGTCCTCCTCTCTTTCACCAGAAGACAGGAAAGGGCTGAAAATAGACCATATTAATATACAGTGGGGCAAAAAGTATTTAGTCAGCCACCAATTGTGCAAGTTCCCCCACTTAAAAAGATGAGAGAGGCCTGTAATTTTCATCATAGGTACACTTCAACTATGACAGACAAAATGAGAAAAAAAATCCAGAAAATCACATTGTAGGATTTTTTATGAATTTATTTGCAAATTATGGTGGAAAATAAGTATTTGGTCAATAACAAAAGTTTATCTCAATACTTTGTTATATACCCTTTGTTGGCAATGACAGAGGTCAAACATTTTCTGTAAGTCTTCACAAGGTGTATTTGGTGGCTGAGTAAATACTTTTTTGCCCCACTGTATGTAGCCTGAGAAATAAGGTTCATGAAATCAATAACTTGCTAACATCAGATAAAATTCATATATTAGCCATTTCTGAGACTCACTTAGATAATTTATTTAATGATACATCAGTAGCAATACAAGGATATAACATTTATAGAGGAGACAGAAATGCTTATGGGAGAGGTGTTGCTGTATATATTCAGAGCCATAACCCTGTAATGCTTAGAGAAGATCTTATGTCAAGTGTTATTGAAGTGTTGTGGTTGCAGGTTCACTTGGCACATCTAAAGCCTTTTCTTTTGGGGTGTTGCTATAGGCCATCACGTGCTAACAGTCAGTATCTAAATAATGTGTGAAATGCTTGATAGTGTATGTGATGTAAACAGAGAGGTCTACTTTCTTTGGGAACCTGAATATGACGGGTTTTCATCAAGCTGTCCACTCAAGAGGAAGCTTCTTGCTGTAACCAGTGCCTGTAATCTGGTTCAGGTTATTAATCAACCTACCAAGGTGTTTACAAACACTACAGGAACAAGATCATCCACATGTATCGATCACATTTTTACTAATACTGTAGAACTTTGTTCTAAAGCTGTATCCACACCCATTGGATGCAGTGATCACAATATAGTGGCTAAATCCAGGAAAGACAAAGTTCCAACAGCTGGAACTAAAATGGTGTATAAGAGATCATACAAAAGATTTACTGTGACTCTTATGTGGATGATGTTAAAAATATTTGTTGGTCTGATGTGATTAATGAGGAGCATACAGATGCTGCACTTGATGCATTTATGAAATTGCTTCTTCCAATTATTGATAAACATGCACCTGTTAAGAAACTGACTGTTAGAACTGTTAAGGCTCCATGGATTGATGAGGAATTGAAAAACTGTATGGTTGAAAGAGATGGGGCAAAAGGAGTGGCTAATAAATTGGCTGGCTGCACATCTGACTGGCTGACTTACTGCAAATTGAGAAATTATGTGACTAAACTCAACAAAAAGAACACATTTTATTATGAAGCCAAGATCAATGAAATTACTTTTTGATGACTTTAAATTAAATTATGTGCAGAAAGACAAATTCATCTCCATCTTTTATCGAATCAGATGGCCTATTCATCACAAAACCATTTGATATTGCCAATTATTTTAATTATTATTTAATTGGCAAAGTGGGATAACTTAGGCAGGAAATGCCAACAACGATCAGTGAGCAATTGTATTCATGCATAAAAAAACAAATGATGAAAGAAAAGCATTGCAAGTTTGAATTTTATAAAGTTAGTGTGGGAGAGGTGGAAAAATGATTGTTATCGATAAATAATGATAAACCTCCTGGCATTGACAACTTAGATGGAAAGCTACTGAGGATAGTAGCTGACTCTATAGCCACCCCTATCTGTCATATTTTTAATCTGAGCCTAGAGGAAAGTCTTTGTCCTCAGGCCTGAAAAGAAGCCAAAGTAATTCCGCTACCCGAGAGTGGTAAAGCGGCCTTTACTTATTCTGACAGAGACCTATAAGCTTGCTGCCAGCTCTTACCAAACAAATTGTGTTTGACCAAATACAATGCGATTTCCCTGTAAACAAATGAACAACAGACTTTAAGCATGCTTATAGAGAAGGGCAATCAACATGTACTGCACTGACACAAATGACTGATGATTGGTTGAAATACATTGATAATAAGAAGATTGTGGGAGATGTACTGTTAGATTTCAGTGCAGCCTTTGCTATCATTGACCATAACCTGTTGTTGAAAAAACGTATGTGCTATGGCTTTTCAACCTCTGCCATATCGTGGATTCAGATCTATCTATCTATCTATCTATCTATCTATCTATCTATCTATCTATCTATCTATCTATCTATCTATCTATCTATCTATCTATCTATCTATCTATCTATCTATCTATCTATCTAATAGAACTCAAAGTGTTTTCTTTAATGGAAGCTTCTCTAATGTCAAACATATAAAGTGTGGTGTACCTCAGGGAAGCTCTTTAGGCCCTCTACTCTTTCTATTTTTACCAATGACCTGCCACTAGCATTAAACAAAGCATGTGTGTCCATGTATGCTGATGATTCAACCATGTACGCATCAGCAACCACAGCTAATGAAATCACTGAAACCCTTAACAAAGAGTTGCAGTCTGTTTTGGAATGGGTGGCCAGTAATAAACTGGTCCTGAGCATCTCTAAAACTAGAAGCATTGTATTTGGTACAAATCATTCCTTAAGTGCTAGACCTCAGCTGAATCTGGTAATGAATGGTGTGTTTGTTGAACAAGTTGAGGAGACTAAATTACTTGGTGTCACCTTAGATTGTAAACTGTCATGGTCAAAACATATAGATTCAGTGGTTGTAAAGATGGGGAGAGGTCTAGCCGTAATAAAGAGAAGCTCTTCGTTTTTGACACCACACTCCAAAAAGCAAGTTCTGCAGGCTCTAGTTTTGTATAAACTTGATTATTGTCCAGTCCTGTGGTCCAGTGCTGCAAGGAAAGACCTAGTTAAACTGCAGCTGGCCCAGAACAGAGTGGCACATTTAGCTCTTAATTGTAATCAGAGAGCTGATATAAATACTATACACACAAACATATACAGTTGGCATTTCTGTCCTTTGTTTAAAATGTATTATTTTGTTTTATTATTTTTTTTTTGCATTGTTGTTTGCTGTTTTCTTCTGTCTTTTCCTTTTTTCTCTTTAGTTAATTATCTTGGTTGTTGGTGCATTGTGGGGTTCTTGGGGGTGGGGAATGGAATTAATTGAAATTTTTATTTAAAATTGTTCTTCTTGGGGGGACTGTGGGAGGGGTCCTGAATGGTTGAGGGACAGCTATTGGGGAACTGTGGGGGGGGGGGGGGGTTTGGCCTGGTTGTAGATTTGTCAACGTGCCCTCGAGCAGGGCATTGACCCTGGATGCTTCTGTGTGTCGCTCTGAATGGGAATCTGTTGGATGACTGGCATGATGTAGTTGGTGAGCAGCTTCACTGCAAGTATATTGTATGTTTCAGATATTCAATAAATAAATAAATACAAAATGATAAAATACTATGCATGCCAGTCTCTCTTGGCTAAGAGTTGAGGAGAGACTGACTGCATCACTTCTTCTTTTTTATAAGAAACATTAATGTATTGAAAATCCAAGATTGTTTGCATAGTCAACTTACACACAGCTCTGACACACACACTTATCCCACCAGACATGCCACCAGGGGTCTTTTCACAGTCCCCAGAACAAATTCAAGAAAGCGTACAGTAGTATATAGAGTCTTTATTGCATGGAACTTCCTTCCATCTCATATTGCTCAAAAAAACAGCAAACCTGGTTTAAAAAAACAGATAAAGCAACACCTCACGACACAACGCCTCTCCCCTATTTGATCTAGATAGTTTGTGTGTATGCATTGATATGTAGGCTACGTGTGCCTTTAAATAAAATGTATGTTGTTCTGTCCTTGAGCTGTTCTTGTCTAATGATGTTCTGTATTATGTCATTCTGTATTATGTTTTATGTTTTGTGTGGACCCCAGGAAGAGTAGCTGCTGCTTTTGCAACAGCTAATGGGGAACCTAATAAAATACCAAAACCAAAAAAACACCTTTGGGATGAATTGGAACGCCGACTGAGAGCCAGGCCTAATCGCCCAACATCAGTGCCTGACCTCACTGATGCTCTTGTGGCTGAATGGAAGCAAGTACCCACAGCAATGTTCCAATATCTAGTGGAAAGCCTTCCCAGGAGAGTGGAGGCTGTTATGGCAGCAAAGGGGAAACCAACTCCATTTTATTTTTTTGCCCATGATTTTGGAAGAGATGTTCGACAGCAGTTGTCCACATACTTTTGGCCATGTAGAGGAGCTAATTATTGGACTCCAGTCAAAGAGCAGCTAATGCCAGGACCTCTAGTCAGAGTGGCTGTGGAAGAAAGGACTCTGGGCTATTCAGCTGCTGCTGCTCAGTATCCATGACTTTCACGGGGGCCTGTGTCTGTGTGTCAATGTCACTGTGCATGCCTGAGATAGTAATCTGTGGTCAGCAGTGATTGATTCTGTTCCCTGCACGCATCTGTTCGATCCCACTCCAGATGCTGTGCTGAGCCCACAGAAAGGCCAATTAGGCCTCACTGGTAGGGGTAGAAAGAGACGCTCTAATTGACATTATATTAACATGGAGCCAATAATAATAATAATTAGACATGGGACTTATACATTGCTTTCAAGAACCCAAAGTCACTTAGCAATTGTAGAAATGAAAACAAAAGCAAAAAAACAGGAGTCAAAACAAAACGTCAAACTAAACAAAAACATGAATAAAGAGAGGGGTGGGCTCAAAGAAGAGAAAGAGTGTGATGTATCAGTGTATGGGGAGGGGAGGGTTCGGTATCTGGATACGAACCCAGTTCAGTATGGTGAAGAGAGGAGTGTCTTAGTAGTGCATTTCTTTGCTTGTATGTGTGTGTGTGGGGGGAGGGATCTTGTAATCATTGCATTGGGAGACAGGAAGCCAGTGGAGTTCACGGATGACAGGGGTGATGTGGTGCCTGGACGTAGTGTGGGTGAGGAGTCATCTTCTATTTCTCCCTCTGCCTCCAAAGCGCCATCCCTGGAATATGAACTGCTGGCGTTCCTATTCTGCTGTCTCTTTTCTCCTCCGTTGACAGTTCAACTCAATGTAATTGCTGCAGTAGTCCAGGCTGTTGCAGGTACTCTAAATCAAATCACCTCTTATTCCCCACTGCTAGTTCTCAATCCAATCATGCGCGCAAAGACACACATACACACACCATTCAGCCAGGCCGACTGCATCATTTTCCAGAGTTGATGAAAACAGCCTTTAAAACGGAACGATTAGCAACAAGATGTGTCTAACCTCATCATTGCCAGAGAGCACACTTGATCTACAATTGACAGACTCAGCGCAGTGGGGGGGAGCGGCCAGTAGATGGCGGCCACAAACACATGTTCGGTGGAAGCACTATCATCTCAGTGCATTTGTATTCCTCATGTCCACCCCATTAAGTAAAAGACAATTATGGAGAGGGAGGTGGAAATGATGCCCATGGAGCCTGTGTCTCAACGCTAAACAAAGGATGGAGTGTATGGCCTCAGGAAACACACACAGCTCAGCATAGGAGACACAGTATTGCAAGGGCATACATTTGGCAGAGGCAAGATATATCTTACGCAAGAATAGAGACAGAAAGATGTGTGTGTGTGTGTGTGTGTGTGTGTGTGTGTGTGTGTGTGTGTGTGTGTGTGTGTGTGTGTGTGTGTCTTTGCGCGCATGATTGGATTGAGAACTAGCAGTGGGGAATAAGAGGTGATTTGATTTAGAGTACCTGCAACAGCCTGGACTACTGCAGCAATTACATTGAGTTGAACTGTCAACGGAGGAGAAAAGAGACAGCAGAATAGGAACGCCAGCAGTTCATATTCCAGGAATGGCGCTTTGGAGACAGAGGGAGAAATAGAAGATGAGAGGGCCGGCAGCCCAGCCTGCTATTCCCACACATGCATCTAGCGGCCAATAAATCATCTGGTAGGGGACCTCCACAGTGGGCGTTACCAAACACATCATCACAGCATCTCTCTTTAGCACTAGCAATGTGCTGCAGTCTAGTCAGAAATCTCTAGCGGAATCCATCAAAAGTACAACTTTTCAGTAGACCTCAAACAACAGGATGGAAATTATTACAACTGAACTGCTCATTTTGTTCACGAAGAAAGGGGAATTTCATATATTGATGGTTGAGCTTACCTGTAGTTGCCTAAGTAGACCCCATCAGGGTTGAGCATGGGTACAATCTTAAAGATCACATGGTCACGCAGGATTACAGCTACAGGGTGCTGGCTGACCAGGAAGTCAATCACTCCTAAAGCAACACAAAGGACACTGTCAGGGTTATTAAGCCCTCCAGATTCACTCTACTGTATGGCTGGAGAGAATCACTCTCAAAGCTATTCTATTTCATTCACACAAATATGCACACACATCCTCACACACACACTCCCAGTAAAATTGACTTGAAAAGAAAACCCAAGGCCCCAGTTAATTGAGTTTTGAGAAACAAAAGGAGAAGGACAAAAGGGAGCATTATAAAAATCAGAGGGGAAACCTGAGACATCCCTCCAAAATCGATACAAATTGAATAGAGCTGACAGTGGGATAAAAACAGACAGCGCAGAGGACCTGATTAGCCCACAGGGCCTCAAACACTGAGTGAGGGAGATAACGCTATCTGCTACAGATGAGACACAGAGACAGCCAACGAGAGAGAGAGGGAGATTGAAAAAGAGAGCGAGACAGAGAGAGATAGCATTGAGACATGTAAACAGTGCCGGCCACTGAAAAGCCCTCCACAGCCCTGGACTGAAGCAGGATAATTGACAGGTAAATAAGAAGCAGAGAGGGCCGACAGCCAGCACTGTGTACCCCTCCCTGCCTCCCTCCCTCCCTCCTACTCCAGCCGCCCGCCCCACTCTGTCCTGCTCGTTACCACTAATGGAGGCATAACAAGCTCTCTAATTGAGTCAATGTGGCAGGCAGGAGGAGAGAAGGAGCGTGGGATACAGGTACAGGCCACAGAGTGTGCCGTCTAATTGCTCGGACTTCCTGAAATGATTTCATGCACATCTGCGTGTCGGAGTAGGGGTTGGTCCTAAGTGGAGCTCAAAGTCACATTGAGCTAAGTGCACTGTCTGCTCTCAGAGCTACGTGGTGACCAAACGCTACGACACCAACTGGGTGTTTTTCCACTGTTTCTTACACTCGATTTTCAACAATGGCAAAGTAAAGAAGACCCAAGACAAGACATCTTATTAACTGTAACTCACTCTTGCTGCACTTCAGATGTCCTTTATGTTGAGGAGAGAAACCCTGCAGGAGTTCAGTTACTTGTCAATGAAACAAGTATTTCTCACCTGAAGAGCCTGTCTTAATGAAAGCCTGAAAAATGGCAGACACGTTAAGGGAGGTATGAGTGGAAGCCAAGGATTTATTTTAATCATCTGCTTCTTTTTCCACTTATTTCCCTGTAATTCTATGAGAACTTGATAAACTGCTTAAGAGATGCTCCACCTGGGCTGTATGTGTCTTTGTGTTTGTGTGTGTGTGTGTGTGTGTGTGTGTGTGTGTGTGTGCGCATGCTTATTAGGGAGGTGTATAGAGCAGAGAGAAACCTACCTTGACAGATGCATGGAGACAGAGACCTACCTTTACAGATGGGTGGAGACAGAGACCTAACTTGACAGATGGGTGGAGATAGAGACCTACTGTATCTTGACAGATGGGTGGAGATAGAGACATACCTTGCCAGATGGGTGGAGACAGAGACCTATCTTGACAGATGGGTGGAGACAGAGACCAACCTTGACAGATGGGTGGAGATAGAGACATACCTTGCCAGATGGGTGGACAGAGACCTATCTTGACAGATGGGTGGAGATAGAGAATACCTTGAAAGATGGGTGGAGACAGAGACCTATCTTGACAGATGGGTGGAGATAGAGACCTACTGTATCTTGACAGATGGGTGGAGATAGAGACATACCTTGCCAGATGGGTGGAGACAGAGACCTACCTTGACAGATGAAGGATGCAGGCGACTCCCCAGGGTGTACACGGGCTGTGAGAACAACAAGCTTCTTCTGCTTCGCTGGATTCTGTTGAGCTGGAGAAGAAACACACACACACACACACACACACACACACACACACACACACACACACACACACACACACACACGTTAGATGAGAATATGGTCAGGGACACTGGGGCCCTGCTGTCAGGATTAATTGGTCACTAAACACACTTCACAGGTATGCGGTGTAAATTAGCATTCTGGTCAATTCAGTGACAACATTCACTGACTACTGCACGCTGGTGTAATAAGGAACATACAGTATCTGCAGACTGGGATGGAAATCAATTCTATTTAACATTGTTAGAAAGGGACATTGTGACCCAATGGAAATGATGTGACATGTGTGCTAGTGAGACTCCTCTAACCCATTTGTCCAAGGACAGGCTCTTTTTAATGCTGCAAATTCAATTCCATGTACAGTTTTCCCCACCAAAGATGCCACAATGACCTCCAGATCCATTTGGAGATATTCTGCTAGAGGTATGTTTTCACAATCTACATGATGTCCATGATAGACTGCCCAGCTTAATGCACCATAAATCAAATCTGCCTGCTATTTTCTCTCTGTGAAAGTACCAGGCTACAGGGGAAATGAGGAAGAATTGCATTCAGGCTAATAAAATTGGCTGGATGAATACCGGTGCTGCTGGACAAAAAGCTGTTAACATGCTGATCTGCCTCCACCTGCTGCGAGTCACGCTCATACCTATTCCTGCCTCCTCTGTTCTGGGTGGCGGACGACGGTACGGGGCTCTGACGCTGCAGCAGCCTTTGTTCATGTAGCACAATGTTCCCCTCGTTATCAACTACATGATGGGATTTCCAAACACCAGGCTCTGCCTCTCATTTCCAAAGAGAGCAGGCAGGTTTCATTACCATCAACATGGTTACCTGCTGAATGGAGCGCTGGTATTCACCAGACAAAGCAGCACACAGAAACACAACCGCACAGAAACAGTCCGCATATATCCCTGAATCTGGCCCCCTCTACCTCACTACATATAGTTACACCCCATACATTACCACATACAGGCCAAACCTTCCTTCGCTTTGTCTCTTATTCAATATGGAAGACTACATTCCATATAGCAGGGATCATATTCAACTATATGAAAAATGGATATATCTCTGGGCATGTGGCCCAGTGGTCACAAAGAGGAAGGTGTGCGTTTGCATCTTCAGAGAGTCCAGTGGATGAATAAGTGATAGAGAGACGCCAAGCACAATGGAGGAGAGGATGGATTGACACCTTGGCTGGTATTGAGGAGGGGGTATCACTGGTGCCCAGGTCAACCCACAAATACTTCCCCCTCACTCTCAGCCCGCGTATGAATGAATCATTAAATAAGCTCATGGATTATTCAGCACGCTCTTTGAATGATGTATACATTTATCACGGTCCGTAAAAACAAGCATGAATAGAACTAATAAACTCAGCAAAAAAAGAAACATCCCTTTTTCAGGACCCTGTCTTTCAAAGATAATTAGTCAAAATCCAAATAACTTCACAGATCTTCATTGTAAATGGTTTAAACACTGTTTCCCGTGCTTGTACAATGAACCATAAACAACTAATGAACATGCACCTGTGGAACGGTCGTTAAGACACTAACATCTTACAGACGGTAGGCAATTAAGGTCACAGTTATGAAAACTTAGGACACTAAAGAGGCCTTTCTACTGACTCTGAAAAACACCAAAAGAAAGATGCCCAGGCTCCCTGATCTTCTGCGTGAACGTGCCTTAGGCATGCTGCAAGGAGCCATGAGGACTGCAGATGTGGCCAGGGTAATAAATTGCCCTGTCTGTACTGTGAGACGCCTAAGACAGCACTACAGGGAGACAGGACGGACAGCTGATCGTCCTCACAGTGGCAGACCACGTGTAACAACACCTGCACAGGATCGGTACATCCGAACATCACACCTGCGGGACAGGTACAGAATGGCAACAACAACTGCCCGAGTTACACCAGGAATGCACAATCCCTCCATCAGTGCTCAGACTGTCCGCAATAGGCTGAGAGAGACTGGACTGAGGGCTTGTAGGCCTGTTGTAAGGCATGTCCTCACTAGACATCACCTGCAACAACGTCACCTATGGGCACAAACCCATCGTCGCTGGACCAGACAGGACTGGCAAAAAGTGCTCTTCACTGACGAGTCGCAGTTTTGTCTCACCAGGGGTGATGGTTGGATTTGCGTTTATCGTTGAAGGAATGAGCGTTACACCGAGGTCTGTTCTCTGGAGCGGGATCGATTTGGAGGTGGAGGGTCCGTCATGGTCTGGGGTGGTGTGTCACAGCATCATCGGACTGAGCTTGTTGTCATTGCAGGCAATCTCAGGGAAGACATCCTCCTCCCTCATGTGGTTACCCTTCCTGCAGGCTCATCCTGACATGACCCTGACATCCTGACATGACAATGTCACCAGCCATACTACTCGTTCTGTGTGTGATTTCCTGCAAGGCAGGAATGACAGTGTTCTGCCATTGCCAGCGAAGAGCCCAGACCTCAATCCCATTGAGCACGTCTGGGATCTGTTGGATCGGAGGGTGAGGGCTAGGGCCATTCCCCACAGAAATGTCTGGGAACTTGCAGGTGCCTTGGTGGAAGAGTGGGGTAACATCTCACAACAAGAAATGCAGTCCAATACTTAATGCAGCTGGTGGCCACACCAGATACTGACTGTTGCTTTTGATTTTGATCCCCCCTTTGTTCAGGGACACATTATTCCATTTCTGTTAGTCACATGTCTGTGGAAATTGTTCAGTTTATGTCTCAGTTGTTGAATCTTGTTTTGTTCATCCAAGTATTTACACATGTTAAGTTTGCTGAATATAAACTCGGTTGACAGTGAGAGGATGTTTCTTTTTTAGCTTAGTTTACTTTATGGCTCTTAATTTGGTGGAGGGTGGGGGGTAAAAGGGGACTCTGGCTAATGTTGTGAGGGTTGAGAGATGGTGGATGCGAATTCCATATTTTATCCCAACTCCCACTGAGACACCCTTGGAGAGTGGGGTCATAGCCAGGGTCTGCCATTATCAACGGTCTACCCTGGATTAAATAGGGTTAAGTGCCTTGCTCAAGGGCACATCGACAGATTTTCCACCTTTTCGGTTCGACCTTTGTGTCACACCCACATGAAAATATACTACAGTTTACTATAGAATACTACAGTACTTACTGTAGAATTATATAGTAAACTGTAGTATACTGTATAATACTATACTTCACACTGTAGTAAAGTTTGATAATGTACTATAGAATGCTTACTACAGTATTTAAATTATAGTTAACTGTAAATACTACAGTATACTATAGTCTGAGTTTAGTCTGCAAAAACACTACAGCGAATACTACAGTATTTAAACCATAGTATAGTATACTACCGTCTTTTTTATGTGAGCTGGCCCAACGCTGGAGGGTTGTGAGATAGGCAGAAACTTCAGCTTGAGAGCAGGTATCACTGCCTGTGATAACAGACAGTTACTCTGCAGTTGATACCACAACCAATCACTGTGGTTTGGAAAGATGGTTGTCTTGAGATGATTCTAACCAATGCTAAGAGAAAACAAGGCCTGCCCACATGAAAAAAGACTACAGTTTACTATAGAATACTACAGTACTTAATATAGAATTATGTATTAAACTGTAGTATATTGTATAATGCTATTCTACACACTGTAGAATACTTTAATCATGTGTAGTACTTACTACATGTTGTATTATACTGTAGAACACCATAGTAAATACTACAGTGTACTAGACCATAAAAAACCCATTAAATACTACAGTAATGTTCGCAAAAACACTACAGTAAATACTACAGTAATGTCCGTAAAAACACTCCAAAAACATTACAGTCCACAAACAAACTACAGAAATTACTGTAGTATATAATACAGTATTACATTTGCATATACAGTGCCTTGCGAAAGTATTCGGCCCCCTTGAAGAAGAATCAACAACAAGTGGGACACAATCATGAAGTGGAACGACATTTATTGGATATTTCAAACTTTTTTAACAAATCAAAAACTGAAAAATTGGGCGTGCAAAATTATTCAGCCCCTTTACTTTCAGTGCAGCAAACTCTCTCCAGAAGTTCAGTGAGGATCTCTGAATGATCCAATGTTGACCTAAATGACTAATGATGATAAATACAATCCACCTGTGTGTAATCAAGTCTCCGTATAAATGCACCTGCACTGTGATAGTCTCAGAGGTACGTTAAAAGCGCAGAGAGCATCATGAAGAACAAGGAACACACCAGACAGGTCCGAGATACTGTTGTGAAGAAGTTTAAAGCCGGATTTGGATACAAAAATATTTCCCAAGCTTTAAACATCACAAGGAGCACTGTGCAAGCGATAATATTGAAATGGAAGGAGTATCAGACCACTGCAAATCTACCAAGACCTGGCCGTCCCTCTAAACTTTCAGCTCATACAAGGAGAAGACTGATCAGAGATGCAGCCAAGAGGCCCATGATCACTCTGGATGAACTGCAGAGATCTACAGCTGAGGTGGGAGACTCTGTCCATAGGACAACAATCAGTATATTGCACAAATCTGGCCTTTATGGAAGAGTGGCAAGAAGAAAGCCATTTCTTAAAGATATCCATAAAAAGTGTCGTTTAAAGTTTGCCACAAGCCACCTGGGAGACACACCAAACATGTGGAAGAAGGTGCTCTGGTCAGATGAAACCAAAATTGAACTTTTTGGCAAAATTTCAAAACGTTATGTTTGGCGTAAAAGCAACACAGCTGAACACACCATCCCCACTGTCAAACATGGTGGTGGCAGCATCATGGTTTGGGCCTGCTTTTCTTCAGCAGGGACAGGGAAGATGGTTAAAATTGATGGGAAGATGGATGGAGCCAAATACAGGACCATTCTGGAAGAAAACCTGATGGAGTCTACAAAAGACCTGAGACTGGGACGGAGATTTGTCTTCCAACAAGACAATGATCCAAAACATAAAGCAAAATCTACAATGGAATGGTTCAAAAATAAACATATCCAGGTGTTAGAATGGCCAAGTCAAAGTCCAGACCTGAATCCAATCGAGAATCTGTGGAAATAACTGAAAACTGCTGTTCACAAATGCTCTCCATCCAACCTCACTGAGCTCGAGCTGTTTTGCAAGGAGGAATGGGAAAAAAATTCAGTCTCTCGATGTGCAAAACTGATAGAGACATACCCCAAGGGACTTACAGCTGTAATCGCAGCAAAAGGTGGCGCTACAAAATATTAACTTAAGGGGGCTGAATAATTTTGCACGCCCAATTTTTCAGTTTTTGATTTGTTAAAAAAGTTTGAAATATCCAATAAATGTCGTTCCACTTCATGATTGTGTCCCACTTGTTGTTGATTCTTCACAAAAAATACAGTTTTATATCTTTATGTTTGAAGCCTGAAATGTGGCACAAGGTCGCAAAGTTCAAGGGGGCCGAATACTTTCGCAAGGCACTGTACCCTGCCCATTCCTCACCCCTGTATCCCAATTTGTGCCACCCATAAGTGAAAAACCTACATGCTAAGTATAGCCCATATATTGTGTTCCCTCCAGGTTATAGAAATGAGCAGAAGCTCTAAATGGTCCATTCAGACCTCAGTCCAACCTACCTACCTACTTTTCTACCGACCTACAGGTTATGGAAGATTTGCTCTGAGTATTTTGTCCAGTAGGTTTCCTCAAGGACAACAACCCCACTGCTATAGTATGCCAAAGATAATAAAACAAAAACACCATAGTAAATACTTCAGTCATGTCTGCAAAATCACTACAGTAAATATAACAGTATACTACAGTCTGCAAAAACACTAGAGTGAATACAACAGTATACTACAGTTTACAAAAACACTAAAGTAATCACTATAGTATATAATACAGTTTTTCTTACTATAGTATTTATACTACAGTAAACTGTAAATACTACACTATATTACAGTTATGTCCGCAAAACTACAATAAACACTACAGTGAATACTACAGAAAAGTCAACAAAAACGCTACAGAGAATACTATAGTATTTACTATAGTATTATTATCTATCTATCTATCTACTATATACTATAGTATTATCCCCCTCTTCAAAGGGGGTGACACTCTTGACCCAAACTGCTACAGACCTATATCTATCCTACCATGCCTTTCTAAGGTCTTCGAAAGCCAAGTCAACAAACAGATTACCGACCATTTCGAATCTCACCATACCTTCTCTGCTATGCAATCTGGTTTCAGAGCTGGTCATGGGTGCACCTCAGCCACGCTCAAGGTCCTAAATGATATCTTAACCGCCATCGATAAGAAACATTACTGTGCAGCCGTATTCATTGATCTGGCCAAGGCTTTCGACTCTGTCAATCACCACATCCTCATCGGCAGACTCGACAGCCTTGGTTTCTCAAATGATTGCCTCGCCTGGTTCACCAACTACTTCTCTGATAGAGTTCAGTGTGTAAAATCGGAGGGTCTGCTCTCCGGACCTCTGGCAGTCTCTATGGGGGTGCCACAGGGTTCAATTCTTGGACCGACTCTCTTCTCTGTATACATCAATGAGGTCGCTCTTGCTGCTGGTGAGTCTCTGATCCACCTCTACGCAGACGACACCATTCTGTATACTTCTGGCCCTTCTTTGGACACTGTGTTAACAACCCTCCAGGCAAGCTTCAATGCCATACAACTCTCCTTCCGTGGCCTCCAATTGCTCTTAAATACAAGTAAAACTAAATGCATGCTCTTCAACCGATCGCTACCTGTACCTACCCGCCTGTCCAACATTACTACTCTGGACGGCTCTGACTTAGAATACGTGGACAACTACAAATACTTAGGTGTCTGGTTAGACTGTAAACTCTCCTTCCAGACCCATATCAAACATATCCAATCCAAAGTTAAATCTAGAATTGGCTTCCTATTTCGCAACAAAGCATCCTTCACTCATGCTGCCAAACATACCCTTGTAAAACTGACCATCCTACCAATCCTCGACTTTGGCGATGTCATTTACAAAATAGCCTCCAATACCCTACTCAACAAATTGGATGCAGTCTATCACAGTGCAATCCGTTTTGTCACCAAAGCCCCATATACTACCCACCATTGCGACCTGTACGCTCTCGTTGGCTGGCCCTCGCTTCATACTCGTCGCCAAACCCACTGGCTCCATGTCATCTACAAGACCCTGCTAGGTAAAGTCCCCCCTTATCTCAGCTCAGCTGGTCACCATTGCATCTCCCACCTGTAGCACACGCTCCAGCAGGTATATCTCTCTAGTCACCCCCAGGACCAATTCTTTCTTTGGCCGCCTCTCCTTCCAGTTCTCTGCTGCCAATGACTGGAACGAACTACAAAAATCTCTGAAACTTGAAACACTTATCTCCCTCACTAGCTTTAAGCACCAACTGTCAGAGCAGCTCACAGATTACTGCACCTGTACATAGCCCACCTATAATTTAGCCCAAACAACTACCTCTTTCCCTACTGTATTTAATTAATTAATTTATTTTGCTCCTTTGCACCCCCATTATTTTTATTTCTACTTTGCACATTCTCCCATTGCAAATCTACCATTCCAGTGTTTTACTTGCTATATTGTATTTACTTTGCCACCATGGCCTTTTTGCCTTTACCTCCCTTATCTCACCTCATTTGCTCACATCGTATATAGACTTGTTTATACTGTATTGTTGACTGTATGTTTGTTTTACTCCATGTGTAACTCTGTGTCGTTGTATGTGTCGAGCTGCTTTGCTTTATCTTGGCCAGGTCGCAATTGTAAATGAGAACTTGTTCTCAACTTGCCTACCTGGTTAAATAAAGGTGAAATAAATAAATAAATAAATTTAACCAATGGATAGTATAGTATTTTTTAATCTGGTTGTTTGGAGAACCTGACATGAGCCTATAACTGTGTTGTTTGCTGCAGTTGGTCCTCAGTGATTCTAAAGATACTAAAGTGTAACCATCTCAGAGTTTCTAAAGAATACTATTTGTCAGAGCCGAATACTATTGTGCCCAATCGAAGCAAACTGTACCAATGCACTTCAGCCAAGCTTGAATACTGCCAAATGATTTTCACAGAACGCAGCCATCGGAGGTCGACATTTCTCCACACGTTTAGTGTTGCTAATGGCTGGAAGTGATTGTGTGTCTTATTGCTATGTACACAAACTTAATATCCTATTGATCCCCCTGAGCTTCTGCTGAGCTGAGAAAATGCTAATTGGCAATTGGCTGCACACCCTTTCCCGTCTTTAATTCCAATTACGTTTCTGAGGGCCTTGGAAAACATGGATTTCTGGTGTGTGTGTGTGTGTGTGTGTGGGGGGGGGGGGGGGGGGGGGAGAATGCGTAAACATAAAGCATTATTCTGTTTTTAAAAGTGAAGAAAAAAAAGATAGTTCCCTATTTTTCTCTCTTTGCCCTTCACAGAGACAAATGGCTTTGCCATTCAGGAGTCTCGGCGGAACAGCCGGGGCGTTTCTTGTAAATGTGAGTGCTTGCGTTTCACCAGGCCCGGCGCTCACTTGGGTGTGAAATTCCATCAGTTATGAATTCCACCTTGGCCTCGACCCGACACGACGTGGCTCCTGATGCAAAACAATGGAACAGTGCCCATATAGTGCCCTGGGCGAGCACAGGAGTGCTCCATTCAGAGAGGACTTTACAGAGTAAACCTAGCATGCACACAAAGCCCCTCCACATTAAAACCAACAGTCTTGAAACAGACTCCAACAGACACCACACAACACAAATCCGTTTGGGGTTAGAAAATAATGCTCTGGTAGACATATATATTTTATGCTAATTTGCCCTTGCACTTCATCAGTGCAATTTCTACCAGGCTTGCAGCTTAGCGAAGATCTACAGTTTATCTTAGTGCAGTGTATGGAGAGTGCATAGGGTCCCTGCTGCCTCCTCAGCCCAAGCACTCCTCTGCAACTCTGTCTGTCTGCCTCTGCCTCTGCCCAGCCGAGCGTTCAGCCAAACAGCCCCACAGGTTCCAGCCCCCATGCGCACAACAAAGCACACAGCTGCAGTGGCACAGTCTTGCCTGCAGGTGCCGCTAAAGATCAGCAGGGGGCTCTGTAATCCCAACAAATCCAAATACACAGAAAGACACAAGTCTAGGGGGGAGTGAAATAAAAACCTTTTAACACAAGACAAATATATGCTGTAGAGCAGGGAACATCCAAAAAATTCAGCCCCGAGACAATTTTTTCTTAAGCGGGTGGTCGAGGGACCGGAACATCATTACAAATAAATTGTAGACTGCAAATTTCCCACAAGCCCAAACAGACATAATGTTTGACTAAAACATACCTTGCTTACATTTGTATACAATCACGTGTTTCTTTATTACGCGTGGGAATACTTGGGAAAAGATTTCTTAAATTAAAATCACTTGGACCTGGTATCCTGGTGTATGTACTTTTTTTTGGGAGGGGCTTATGTAGAGGCAAACTCACAGTTTTTTGCTCACTTTATTTTTGCTAAGCATTGGAAAGACAGTCTGATGCAGTTGAAGTCGGAAGTTTACATACACTTAGATTGGAGTCATTAAAGCCCGTTTTCAACCACTCCACAAATGTCTTGTTGACAAACTATAGTTTCGGCAAGTCGGTTAGGAAATCTACTTTGTGCATGACACAAGTAATTTTTCCAACAATTGTTTACAGACAGATTATTTCACTTATAATTCACTGTATTACAATTCCAATGAGTCAGAAGTTTACACATACTAAGTTGACTGTGCCTTTAAACAGCTTGGAAAATTCCAGAAAATGATGTCATGGCTTTAGATGCTTCTGATAGGCTAATTGACATAATTTGAGTCAACTGGAGGTGTACCTTTTTAAAATTTATTTTACAATCCAATCAGTTAAGAACAAATTCTTATTTTCAAGGACAGCCTAGGAACAGTGGTTAACTGCCTTGTTCAGGGGAAGAATGACAGATTTGTACCTTGGCAGCTCAGGGATTCTATCTTGCAACCTTTCGGTTACTAGTCCAAAGCTCTAACCAGTAGGCTACCCTACCTGTGGATGTATTTCAAGGCCTACCTTCAAACTCAGTGCCTCTTTGCTTGACATCATGGGAAAATCAAAACAAATTAGCCAAGACCTCAGAATTTTTTTTTAGACCTCCACAAGTCTGGTCCATCCTTAGGAGAAATTTACAAATGCCTGAAGGTACCACTTTCATCTGTACAAACAATAATGCGCAAGTATAAACACCATGGGACCACGCAGCCGTCATACCGCTCAGGAAGGAGATGCTTTCTGTCTCCTAGAGAGGAACGTACTTTGGTGCGAAAAGTGCAAATCAATCCCAGAATAACAGCAAAGGACCTTGTGAATATACTGGAGGAAACAGGTACAAAAGTATCTATATCCACAGTAGAACGAGTCCATATTGACATAACCTGAAAGGCCGCTCAGCAAGGAAGAAGCCACTGCTCCAAAACCGCCATAAAAAATCCAGACTACGGTTTGTAACTGCACATGGTGACAAAGATTGTACCAGATCCTCTGGTATGATGAAACAAAATATAACTGTTCGACCATAATGACCATCATTATGTTTGGAGGAGAAAGGGGGAGGCTTGCAAGCCGAAGAACACCATCCCAACCGTGAAGCACGGGGGTGGCAGCATCATGTTGTGGGTGTGCTTTGCTGCAGGAGGGACTGATGCACTTCACAAAATAGATGGCATCATGAGGTAGGATATATTGAAGAATATATTGAAGTAACATCTCAAGACATCAGTCAGGAAGTTGAAGCTTGGTTGCAAATGGGTCTTCCAAATGGACAATGACCCCAAGCATACTTCCAAAGTTGTGGCAAAATGGCTTAAGGACAACAAAGTCAAGGTATTGGAGTGGCCATCACAAAGCCCTGACCTCAATCCTATAGAACATTTGTGGGCAGAACTGAAAAAGTGTGCGCGAGCAAGGAGGCCTACAAACCTGACTCAGTTACACCAGTTCTGTCAGGAGGAATTGGCCAAAATTTCCCCATCTTATTGTGGGAATCTTGTGGAAGGCTAGCCGAAACGTTTGACCCAAGTTAAGCAATTTAAAGGCAATGCTACAAAATACTAATTGAATGTGTGTAAACCTCGGACCCACTGGGAATGTGATGAAAGAAATATAAGCTGAAATAAATCATTCTCTCTAATATTATTCTGACATTTCACATTCTTAAAATAATGTGGTGTACATGTGTATGTCATGTATATTATCCAGGCTTATACACTGACATCTGCAACTACTGAAACACATTCTCAGAGACGGGATAAGGTATCAAAATAAAGCCACCACAGAGGACAAAGTCAATGTAAAACTACACTTGTCATAGTTAAACAGATACAGTCAGCCTTGAAAAACATACTTGTTTTAGTTTAAAACCTGGTATTTTATCTTGGATAGCTAGTCTTTACAAATGCCCCCCCCCCCCCCCCTCTCCTTAGTGCTGTATAAGCAGAGTGGAGGGGTGATAAGAGGTAAGCTTTGAGAATGTACCTTACTGAGCAGGTCTACCTTTAATGAACCTCTTAACACTCCCATCATCACAGACCTCAATGGGCCTGTCACAGCACTGCAGATAAGGAGGGGACTTACATTAGGAAAGTCACGAGTCAGGGAGGATAATAAGTGAGTGTAAAAGGGAGAGTGTGTGTGTGTGTGTGTGTGTGTGTGTGTGTGTGTGTGTGTGTGTGTGTGTGTGTGTGTGTGTGTAGAAGAAAAAGGGAGGGAGGGAAATGTATGCCCACACCTTAGCATCAAACTGCTCTCTCAGCATATTTTTCACCTGAGAAAGTCAAATACGCCACATGTCATTTTACGATCAGGTCGGATAAATATGTAAATTGTATCGAAGAAGAAAAGTGTCTTTGACAAACAACCTAAATGTTATGGAATTTGAAGGTCACTCCAATTGTGCATTTCAGCTTTTTTTTTGCTACAGCCTCAATCCTTCTAAATCAAGTAGATAAGACTTGAAAGGCAGAGGAGGCCAGTGGGAAGAGCTATGGGAGGACAGGCTGCTCATTGTAATGGCTGGAACGGAATTTAGTCAAACATGTGGATTCCATATGTTTGATCCATTTATTCCATTCCAGCCATTACAATGAGCTCTTCCTATAGCTCCTCCCACCAGCCTCCTCCGTTGAAAAGGCTTCTGACATTATACAATAAACCGAGGTTGTTGTTTTCCTCAGGTGGATTCATGGGATGTCACATTCTGCATAGATGACAGCATTTTTATTGGATACTGCTGTCATCCATTCAGTATTCATGTACTTTATATGTGTCTGTTACAGAGGTATTTTTTTTACAGGTGTTATTCTAGACACTTCGTGGAAAATATATTTTGAGTTGGAGTTTAACTATCTCATCAAGACAATGCCATGATGCATTTTCCTTACTTGGTCGGGTATTATTAAAGGCCCAGTGCAGTCAAAATTTAGTTTTTTCTGTGTTTTGTAGCATATTGTACAACAGCTGATGAAACTAACCCTGTAAAAGTGTGAAAACATTTTATCAGTGTTATTTTCAGATAATTGCTGGTTGAAAATACAATCTACACAGGACCTTCTAAAGTAAGTTACTTTGTTACCCAGAAATTATTTGATATATATTTTTTTAAACAGCTACATTGGACCTTTAACTCAAGTAATTAATGGTTCATGTAAAACACAGAGACCAATAAAACCAGTGAACAGAAGGATTAGCAGAAGGGTTGACTGAGTTCTATGGGACTGTGAGTGGGTGAGATGATGCCACAAGTCACACTGCCCCTAGGTGGGCTCTGTGAGGAGAGACCAATGCTGCCTTCCACTCTATTGTCCGAAGACTTCAATAACCCAGTGCAGCCCCCAGCCCCTACCAAATCCATACTCCCTCTGAACGCACTGAGCCTTTTACGCTGTAATAAATGTACTTCACTTTCCTGAGGTGGAAACACGACACGCTCGCCAGTTTGCGCGTCATATTCGGGGACATGCGGTAGCTATAATTGTCACTCATGTAAAATTTATACAGGGCCTTGGAATAAAATGCAGACAGTTGTTCTAACCAGTTGACTGAGCCCGAACAACCATCAGAGCCCCCCTCTCTGCCCCCCTGCCACCCTCTGCTCCTCAAGGACACACAGAGAGAGAGGAAGAGAGAGGGCTTTAAAAGCAATAGAGCTTCATGGCACTGTTTTCTTCCTTCAGAAAAGGTCAGGCCATGACAGGATATAAGACTGTGGGAGCACAAAGCCTCTGGTCTCTCTCAGATTTATTCAGCTCATCTTATTTTGGAGAGGCATGTTGGTGCCAAGGCCTCCTCATACACTCATTAAACCAGCCGCTGTCCCTTCCCACTACAGGCCACACATATCCACTAGCGGATAGATACCCCTGCCCCCCACAACATCCCTACAGTCACAGACCGACAACAGAGCTGACAATCATAACAAATCTAGATTCCACCCAATGCCAACTCCCTCTCTAACTGCTACAAAATGAAAATGCAAAGCAGATAGCCACCGCAGACTTATATTCCAGGATATTCTAGTACCAGGCAGAGGTAACAGAGGACAGTATGACGTGCAATGCTGACGTTGGTCGAAGGTGCGGATTGACCACTGAGAGGAAAGAGGAGCCACAGGGGTCAAGTCACTATTCTGTCTGAAACACAGCTCCCCTGACCATCACTATAGAGCTGATGAGAGGACAGCTGAAGTGGGCCATCAGTGACGGAGACTTCACGGTCAGCCTGAAAAGAGGATTAGAATGGCAGGTGTGACACACATCAGAAACACGGCGAGAGAGAAACCCTGGAAAACATAGCATGTAAATATAACCCTACAGGATAAAAGCACTGAGCGCTGTGTGATTACTGATTACAGATCTATTTGCTGCAATCAAGGCCCTTATGCCTTGTCCCTGTCAAATAGAGAGATTTCTCAATTTCAAGGGCAAGAGTGATGACAATTGAGGTCATGGGCGATTGGAAGTGACAGCTGAGGACTGAGGGTGGGGTGGGGACTTTCTCTTTAATGAGACGCTATCACACATTTCCTGGCTCAAGGACTCCTAATTATGCAAATGGTGAGAGCCGAACCTGAGATATGGCCCCACAGCAATAATTGACCATGTAAGCCTGCAGTTCCTTTGTGTTCTTTTCCAACAGATCTGTGCAGGCGTTAGCCGAGGTCAGCTTAGCTAGGGCACCCCCATAAGGTTCCTCTCTCATGTAAAACAATGGACTGTGTTTTCCCAGGCAAACAACCCACTCCATTTTATCATAACACCTTCAAAAGCAACTCCACATGTCTCTTAGAGCACCATATGATCACAAATGTATAGAGAACTGTAGATATTTTGACACTTTTTGAACAGTATGGACACTCTTACCATAAAGGTAAAACATACGGGGTGGCAGGAAGCTCAGAGGTTAGAGAGGCGCGCCAGCAACCGGAGGGTTGTCAGTTTGAATCCTAGGTCCAATGGGTTGGCAACTGGAAGCCTTGCCTTTGTATGTTTTTGACCGACACAAAAATGTCAGCCCCTCGCAACTCTCCCAAAAAATGTGTCTTTCAGATGGGTTGGGTTAAAGCAGAAGTCACATTTCGGCTGGACCTTGCATGTAATTGACCAAAAAAGTGATCTTAATGTTAATAAGAAATAGAGGGACAGCTCTGTCAAGCGCAAAGCCCTTTTGCTATATTGGATATATTGTGCAAACTCAGAAGAGAAGCCTGCTTTCCATTTTAAAAAACAACAACCTCCGCAAGACGTGAAACGAGAGAGGCTTTTAGGACACTCCTGACCTGTAAAACAACGTACCAAAATCTAAAATGGACCCTTACCTCAACCAAACCCATAACCCTAACCTAATTTTAACCAATTCTAAAATTAAATTGTGTTTTGCAGGCCAGGAGGGTCCGTATAACCTTTTCCAAGTGAAACAGACCTGACGGAGAGTCAATGTGAGAAACATGGAGGTGACTCTTGAAGAAATTTGGCTTGTCACCTAAAACCTTCACAAACTTTTACAGATGCACAATTGAGAGCATCCTGTTGGGCTGTATCACCTGGTACAGCAACTGCACCGCCCACAACCGCAAGGCTCTCCAGAGGGTGGTGCGGTCTGCACAATGCATCACCGGGGGAAAACTACCTACCAAACTCCAGGACACCTACAGCATGTCGATGTCACAGGAAGGCCATAAAGATCATTAAGGACAGCCACCCGAGCCACTACCTGTTCACCCTGCTACCATCCAGAAGGCGAGGTCAGTACAGGTGCATCAAAGCTGAGACCGAGTGACTGAAAAAACAACTTATATCTCAAGGCCATCAGACTGTTAAACAGCCATCACTAACACAGAGATGATGCTGCCTACTATACATACAGACTTGAAATCATTGTCCACTTTAATAAATGGAACAGTAGTCACTTTAATAACGTTTTACATATCTTGCATTACTCATCTCATATGTATATACCGTATTTTATACCATCTATTGCATCTTGCCTATGTCACTCTGTCATTGCTCATCCATATATTTATATGTATATATTCTTATTCCATTACTTAGATTTGTGTGTATTTGGAGAACAGAAATTTTAGGTTATAACATTCTATAACTTACATTTAGCAAGAGTAATTAGGGTTAAGTGCCTTGTTCAAGGGCACATCGACAGATTTGTTTTTTCTCCTCACCTAGTCGGCTTGGGGATTCGGACCAGTGACCTTTCGATTGCTGTTCCAAGGCTACCTACCACCCTATTAATGTTATTTGATGAATGTTTTTAATGTTAAAGGAAATATAAAGGTAATTTGGAAGCTTTTGAATAACTTTCTTACCTGAATGTTTCAATAAGACTTTTAATAACAATGCAAGCTTAGTTTGAGTTAACTATTTTGAACTCCATGCACAAATATGACACTTATTTTTTTAGGTATCAATCATCAAACACGTTTATTTTGTATTGTGACAAGGTGTCAATGAGATTCAAATCTATTATTTTCTGTTCTCTATTTTTCCACTGCGCCACCAGAAGGGAGCTAACATGGCCAAAAAATGTTTTTACTTATACAAGCACTCATTAAGATCAGTTGTGGCCAATTAGTGGGCGCAGCCAACACACCTGAACACACTTAACAAGATACATAGAGTTTTGTTGACGCTGAGAGTGGAAGGTACATGTTTTGAAATAACATTCTTAGACCGTTCTCTGAACATTGCAAAAGTTTTCTTGTGGGTTTTATGGAAAGTTGTATTAATATTCTGAGAATGTTCTCAAAGTTATGTGCTAGCTGTGTCCCTTCCAACAACAACACAGGAGCTTTTCACTGCTATTGTTCTTTATTCACAGTGATTGGATCCAGAGACAGACAACACTGTACATAAACCCAGCCCGTTTCTCTGAATCTGAACTTGAAAATATCGAATAAAATCACATTTAATTTGTCACACACTTGAATATGGTGTCAGCAAAATTGATGATGGTGTTGGAGTTGTGAGTGGCCCTGCAGCCATGGGTGAACAAAGAGTACAGGAGGGGACTTAGCATGCACCCTTGAGGGTCAGCGTGGCTGAGGTGTTGTTGCCTACCCACACCACTAGAGGCGGCCCGTCAGGAAGTCCAGGATCCAGTTGCAGAGAGAGGTGTTCAGTCCTAGAGTCCCTAGCTTGGTGATGAGCTTGGAGCAGACTATGGTGTTGAACACTGAGCTGTAGTCTATGAACAGTATGCTCACATAGTTATTTCCCCTCTTGTCCAGGTGGGAGAGGGCAGTGTGAAGTGCAATTGAGATGGCATCATCTGTGAAATGCAGTAGGTCATTGGTGTTTTCTGTAGATGCCAATGGGGCCTTGAGATAGAGCTACATGTATTTTGACATGGTTGCTGTTCATGAGAGACCAGAGGTTATGTTTGGACATGAACCAACCCCTTCTGAACCTTGGACTTTCAACAAAGTGGAGAGAGAAAGGCTGGGGAGAGGAAGTATATTATTAGTTCCTCTCCCCAGAGTTATAAATAATTTTTGAGAGCAACAAAGTCCAGACGCTCAGCCCCGAACTGCATCCCGCTTTATTACTCTGTTACAGCTCTGAGGTTTCATTTCTCTCATCTTTTCTCCCACTGCGTATTGAGATCACTGACACTCAATTTACAGCCTCGCTCGCTCTCTGTCAATCTCTATCTCATACTCTAAAAATATATCACACGTTCCCCCTGCTTTCGGCCCGGGGCTTCAATTGTGGATGGCAAACTATTTTCTTGAGAGCCCTGCGTTTTCCTCTGCCAAGTCTCGCTTGTCTGTCTGTGGGATATTGATTAAGCAGTGTGAGTGGAGTAGTTGTCTTGCCTTCTTCCCACCCACATTAAACAGTGAAGTGGGATCGCTTGGTCAGGAGGCTCAGGTTCAACAAGATGAGACCAAAAGAGACTTGATAAAAAAAGCTTTGAGTAGTGGAAGTGTATTCAGACAGAGCATACAATATAATTTTGTTATTTGAATGAGGCAACTGGATCATTCACTTATAAAGCAGATGCTTTCAACACATCCAACTCAATTCACAATGGCATGGTGTGTATCTCTATTGGGGACATGTATCTGTCCAAACATTGAACGTTCAAGACTTGTATGTGAGTTCAAAGTGGGTATCAATGATTCTCTTTGAAGATCATTTTACCAGAGAGCAAAGCACCGTGCTTCTTCCCTTCTCATTCTCTTTGTTCTCTATCTCTGTCCATGTGTGTAAAGCTCCTTTCCTCCACCTCCTGTCTGTCTCTCCAGTGAGGAGCAGTAGGAAGAGCAGTATGGCGCTGCAATGTCACACTGCAGTTTAATGACAGGCCATTACTCTGTTAAAGGGATAGTTCAGCAGTCTAAGGCACTGCATCACAGTGCTTGAGGCGTCACTACAGACGCCGGCCGCGAACGGGAGACCCATGAGGCGGCACACAATTGGCCCAGCGCTGTCTGGGTTAGGGGAGGGTTTGGCCGGCCAGGATGTCCTTGTCCCATCGCTCTCTAGCGACTCCTGTGGCGGGCCGGACACTGGCACACTGACACGGTCGCCAGTTGTACAGTGTTTCCTCCGAGACATTGCAGCTGGCTTCCGGGTTAAGCGAGGAGTATGTCAAGAAGCAGTGCGGCTTGTAAGGATCCTGTTTCGGAGGACGCATGGTTCTCAAACTTTGCCTCTCCCGAGTCCGTATGGGAGTTGAAGCGATGGCACAAGACTTTAATAAATACATTTTAAAAATACTGCTTAAATATGGGATAGTTCACCCAAATTTCAAAAGTAGATATTGGTTTCCTTACCCTGTAAGCAGTCTATGTACAAGAAACATTATGCGCAAAAAATGCTAATATTGGTGCTATGACTTGAATGGGATTTGTTCCACAAACGCCAAACGGTTAGCATTTGAAAACAGTTCCAGGGAAACTAAACCAAGCATGGATTGTTGTCATACCTTGTCCGTATACTGCTTACATTTTGTAATTTGAGTGAACTATCCCTTTAATAACACACTAATGGCTGCTGCTATTTAAAAACACAGCCAAATTTCTGTCATTAACATTCACTTGCTGTTTCAGAGGATCAGCCCAAAACACAACCAATCTGAGCCGTTATTGTTTGATCAGTTATACTGTCCTGCATCATAACCATAGTTAGGAACATATATACATATAATCAGTACAACTACTGAAGTAATATTTAGTTAGCCAACTTTTGGTGTGAAAATACTGCACAGTTATCTTGGGAAAAGATGCAACTCTAAAATTATTATAATCATTAGCATATATTAAAAGGGGTGTGGAACTCCGTGTGCTTGTTAGAAGCTAAAGGGTGCTTCACTGTTCCTTGTGGAGTAGACATTTTAAAGTGACTGTCCAGTGTTCCCAGATTTCTATGAAATATGACCTATTAATAATTACAATGTGAGTGAAATAGTTTCCCTTCCAAAAAAGGTAATAGGGTATGTTAAAAAGCATATTTTATGTGTTGGAATGGTGTGGGCGTACCCCAACAACAGAATGGTGTGGGCATATAACGGTCCTAAAAAATATGAACGCAAGTAGACCGCTGATTGTCCAGCTAATCCTCCTCAGGAGGATGACATCATTGTCTATCAGGATATAGCAAGCATTTTTGAAACGTTCTGTTTGAGATACACGTTTGAGGTTTTTTTTTACGTGTCTTTTCTTAAATTTACGCTTTGGCCACAAATACGAGTATAGGATGTGTCAACAACATTATTCGGGTATGAATTAACAGAATATTCACTTTTAAAAGTGAGATTTTTCCCTGGACAGTTACTTTAAGCATGTATCAAACACAGCAGTAAAAGGGCAAAGACGTGGTTTGTGCTTGGTATGTCTAACTAAGCACTTCTAATTGAATTGGGTTTTGTCATAAAGAGACTCTCCTCCTTGGTGCCCTTTTACTTGAATGCATTTGCCATTTCCTTTACAATGATGCTGGAAAATGTAATAATGCCCTGTAGGCTTTATTGCAACATCAATCATGTAGGATGTAGTTAGCCAGACTTTGATAGAGATTAATGAAATGTCAGGTAATTCTGGGGAATCCTGATTGGCCGGGTGAAATAGGCACTGCTGCTCGGACGCCTGTTGCCACCTGGGCCTCGGAGGTGATTGACGAGACTCAGTTGATTGGCAGGACAAACTAGCTGGCGGAATATATTCTGAAGCAAAGCACACACAAATGAATATAAAAAACCTTGGGTAACCAATCCCTAATGATGATGAATGCATGCGACATGAAGATGCAGCTCACATAGAACACTGAGAGACAACAGATTAAGATGAGGCAAAGTTTTGTCTTCGTGTTTGCTTTGAGACTGAGAATACATTCTCACTCCGGTGGAATGTCGGTGGAAGTCCTATCCCTCATTTTAATCCCTTTGTAACTTTACATAAAATAGATTAATACACATCTCAATACTCAATCCTTTTTTATGTCTCTATTTTAGTTTGGTCAAGGCGTGAGTTGGGGTGGGCATTCTATGTGTTGTTCTATGGTTTTCTATTTCTGTATTTGGCCTGGTATGGTTCCCAATCAGAGGCAGCTGTTTATCGTTGTCTCTGATTGAGAACCATACTTAGGCAGCCTGTTTTCCCACTATGGGTTGTGGGTAGTTGTTTTCTCTCTTTGTTTTAGTTACCAGACGGAACTGTTTTGGTTGTTCTTTTTGTTACTTTGTATTGTAGTGTTCAGTTTAATAAAATGACGAACACTTACCACGTTGCATATTGGTCCGATCCTTCCCGAACACTTACCACGCTGCATATTGGTCCGATCCTTCCTACTCCTCCTCAGAAGAGGAGGAAAACCGTTACACCGTTACTATAATCCACTGATAAAATGAACATCAAAAGTGATTGATTATATCTATACATATTTTTGAATCAAATTGAGTTGAGAAATAACTCCATGTTAATTTAAAGAGGGCTGGGCTGTTTGCTCTGTTGGGATTTTGTTCAGAAATTTATTTGGCCCCGAGGAAAGCTGCTATCTTTTGATTTAAATAGCTGGACCTCATTTGGATTTTCACAATGAATACACAAAACGGTAGATTAGTGTGTGTGTATAGTGGGTTACTCACTATATCAATAGCCTCATTCTGCACCTCAGTAATGGCAGACAGTTCACCTTTGAAATCAATTAAATAAGGTGGAAAAAGTTAAGCAAATTTAAATGAGGTATTTTCCATTCCATCACACTCCTGGCTACCTGCTCCATAGATGTTGGCGGATCACGGAGTTGCCATGGCGATGAGCTGGCAGACCAATGTGGAGGAATGGGGGTCTATGTTTGAAGTGGCAGGCCCTTTCATAGGGCTTTGATCAAGAAAATGTTTGTAGTGGGGGCAAACCTCAAGAACAAACAGGACTTCTGAGAGATGAGTTATTTGTGGAATATAGTCCTGTCTTGAAGGCAGCTTTTAAAATCCACGGCCTCAGCTTCTCAACTGATAATCACTCCCTTTTTTAATGTAAATTACAGAGGGAAAAAAATAGGGAAAATGGAGAGTCGCCACAAGGAAAACTGGTTCCAACTCATCCACTTTTCCTTTTCCCACTTTCTTTACACAGAAAACACAAAAGAACGTACACATACTAGAGGGCACAGAAGAAGCTAAGCTGGAAGGCTGATGGTGTTTTATAGAGTCTTCAATGAAAGGCCCTAATGCTGGAAAATGCCTGTGCTGCATGGCCCTCTCCCATGCCACAGTAAAGAACAGTGGGCTTGATCCATACACACTAGTCTGGGCACTAATGATTATGAGTCCTCTGGTATAATGTGTTGTTACAGTCCATTCTCTCTAATGGGAGATAAGGCTCATTAACAGGAAAGCCAGGTTAGCATGGGGCGCTGCTGGTGACACTCAAGGTCAGAGGGAAGGTATTAGAACAAGCACAGCTGACGTTGGTATATGGTCTGCTGGTCATATTAATCATTACAGACTAGTCCTGGGGTGTGGCTCATTTGTATATGCAGAGAGACCACCCTGGGTCATCGGTCTCACTGCTTACAGTCCGTGTCAGTCAGTACATCCACATTACCTTGCATACTCAATGGTCGGTCTTTCCATCAGCCCATGTAATCTTCTCTGAGACACACATGGGTCTTGTCTCTGCTGTAACATTAGATATTCAAACTAGAGGTCAATACAGTGTGTATGCTGTGTGAATGAATGGTGCATGCTTCACTGCAGGCCCAGTGTAAAGCCATGTGGGCTCACCGGAGGCAGGGTGAGTGCTTTAGTGTTGAGGGTGTGACAGGGCCCCAGTGCTCCTCCATCACGCTGTGGCAGAGTGCACGGCAGTCAGGACCCGGGCTGGGGACAATGATTCAGACAAATGCACAGGCCACCGCCGCCGCTCCCAACCAACCATGTCCCCCAAGCCACACTTTATTGTGGCTTTTCTCAGAGCAGAAACTACATTACTCACTCCAAGGTAAAAGAACAAGTCAGGCACAAAGGTCATATATTTCCCAGTCCGAGTTGGGCTGTATGCTTGCCAAAGTGTAACAGTTACAGAGCCATTGTGAGTCACGGTGCACCAAGCCAAGGATAGATGTTATTTATTCATTGTTTGAACTTGGAACATCATTAATTTGGGTTTAGTGGACGATATGCCATGTTACTACATTTTAGCAGTACAGACTGTTCCATAGAGGTCTTTATAGAAGGTCTGTCTCGAAAATAAGCTCTAGGTGATAAGTGTTTGGCAAGCGTCCCCCTGTACCCCTCTTCTTTGTCAATCATTTTGACATGTTCCTTTCCAGACTGTCGTTAGTGCCCTCCCCCCTCATTTGAATCCCCCCCCCATCTGGTCTGCAGGGAGGGAAAGGAATGGGTGATTGTTGAATAGCAGGAGCATCAGATAGGCTAATGTATTATTAATGGTTAAATGTCTGTTTGATATGATCACCCCGCTGATGGCCATGCTGTACTTAGTCTATTCTGCCTTTAGGCTATTATGTTCCCCAGCAAGAAAACCAAAAATGTAATTCAAACAGAAGGGGAAACTAACAAACAGTCACTGACTAACAACCAAAACAGGTGGGGTTTTAAGAAGGGTTCTGAAAGACACTCATGGGGGTGTCCACTGAAAGTTAAATAGCAACAACAACTGGAACCTAAAAGACCCCCACCATGACAGCCCACTAAATTTGACCAAGAGGAGGCAAACAAAAGAAAAATCCACAACAAATGTAAAGACAGGAAGCAAACAAAAAGGAAGAGCGAAACAAAATCAGATACAAGACTGCTTGTCTGGAACTCAAAATAAGGCAATCCAACTGAAGGTGTTAACCCTCCGCATCTAACCAGACAACTGGAAAACTGGGCCAGGCACTCTTAAATAGCAACTGGGCCAGCACAGGTGAAACCCCTTCCAAATAACGAGATGGCAACCAGCACAGGTGTAATTCATACTGACTAACGAGGTGACATCAATCGGTGCGCCCTAGGTGCTAACGTGCTAAAGTCCAACCTCAAAACATAAATGGAAAAAACAATGCCTGTAACAGCTCTCAATAGCTCTGACTATCTCCAAATCACACTGACAAACACACTCAACCAGGACAATGAACCTCCCTGTCAGACGCAAAAATCACACCGTGCTCTCTCTTCAGTGATTCACAATTATCAAGAGAAAAAATTGAACCTTTTATCAATCGCATATGCAAAGTCACATCTAAACTTACCCGGCTAACTTCCTGCAGGTTTGAGGAAGTTCAGTGGTGTGAAAAGGTGTTCTCATCAGAAGGGCCCCTATCAAAAGCTCTGGGGGTGGATCAAAGGGGAAGGGAAAGCAGTGATGAAATATTAATTGTATGCGGCGTGTGTCAGCGAGCCGGGGCCCGGAGCAGGGGCCTGGCCTGGTCCCACAGGAAGGCCTGTCAGGAGTAGGGAGAGACAGGCAGGAGAAGCCCTGACCTTTGCTGTCAGAAAGAGGGGTGTGGGGATGAGGCCCAAAGCCCCCTGACACCTCCATGTCCCACCGTGGCACCACACTGCTCCTTCCTTGACAGACAGACAAACATCAGTCTCAGATGTGCTCTGGGGTTCCACACTAGAAGGGCCGCGATTTCTGCCGTCACACAGCCGCTGACGAGAGTGTCACCAGCTACCAGCCCTACATCCCTACCCAGCCAGAGTCCAGGCAGAAACATACAAAAGAAACTCCAGCTGGGAATACTGGCACGTGACACATCACTTCAACTCACTCTCATTTTCTCACTTTTATACTATAGAACAGGGAACAGATATACTTTACAGCTTTCATAGAAAATTACTTCAATACAGAGTTGATAAATAATTCCTCTTTATCAGTATGTCATTGGTAAGTATAGTAATAATGACAGGGGCATACATTATTTTAGTATATTCAACATGAATTTACCTATCCTGTTTATATGGATGTTAGCTAACCGATAAAGATGTGATTCACTGTTGGCAATCATGCTGAACACAGTATACTATACTCACTGTATGAACACTCATGCCAACATACACCCACACAAACACAAAACACAAAACACACACCCCGATGAAGCCTTGACATGTGGCAAACATGCTATCTGGAAACCATAGCTACCAGCTCTTGACACTTCTCCCTAATTATGGCCTCATCAAAAAGAATCCAGAGGCAGTGGAACAGATAGCTAAGTGTGACACCGTCACAGTGTAACGCTATTTCCTTAAGTCTGACAAATTAAGTCCTGGCACTGCAAACTACCCTTAGGCTAAAAAAGAGAGAATTTGTCAAATCCAATTGCCTCTTCCTCTATTTTTGTTTTCACACATCTGCATCCTTTTTTCCTCTCCATGTAGAGACTTAAGCCCCAGCGAGTAGGGCGCAGGGAATCCTGGATGGGTGACTGGGCCCTCTCAGCTCGTGTTATCCTCCAGTAAAGGCCTCACGCCTCAGCGCTAGGCCAACACCTTGCTGTGTGCAGGTGCACGGCTGCTGGCTAGCTGTCGGGATGAGTTTCCACTAGCCACACGCATAGTCACACTCTCTCAGCTTGGCTTCAACACTGCCCCCCCTTATTATCATCCCATGAGCGTAGCAGAACATTCAGACTCAAACCTGCCAGTAGTGGCTGCCTTGCAGCACAGGCTGCGGTCAGAGGGAACATACGAACCAGATCAAAATAAAGATCAGATATGATTTTAGAACATACCAGAGTACAAATCATAAAAAGCTGTCAAAGATTATTCACATATTTCTATTCTGTTTTGTCGTCCACTCAGGGAAGTGTAGCAGTCAGGAGGCTGTGGTGCTGCGTTAACAACGGGGAGAGAGGAGCAGAGAGGAGATGCGAGTGTGGAGTTGACAGCCAGCGTGCTTGTCCCACACTGGGGACACTGAAGCCAGCTGACAGCAGCTAGGTCGCCGTAGCAGCTTCTAGACAGACAGACAGCCTGGCGGCCAGCAGGAAGTCACAGTGACACTGCCCAACTGCACTGGCACTCTCTCTCTCCCTCTCCCTCTCCATCCTGCGCTCTCTCTACCAACACAGTGAGATCTCATTCTGATTGGAGCCATCTTCACCTCCCTCTCTGGCCCCCACTGACAGACACACATCCACCCTGTATCACTCCCTCTTTTTTTCTGCCACTGTCACAACTTCCTGGGTAGTTCCAGAACCCTATCCAAATCAGGTACTGTACCCACTACTGATTTATACCCATGTGGTCCCATGCATTCACACAATAATGCAACTGCAACTTTGGTAAAAACTGCTAGAGCACAAGACCTGATGCACAAGTAGCTATACTGTGACCTAAAGAATGACCAGCTAGTGTAAACAGTGCACTACAGACCTCCCCTATCCCCTGTAAGCCATGTTCCCATCAGGGAGTTGTAGTAGAGAGGGCAGAGTTGTCTGCTGCCTCCTGATCTCTGGACATAAAGGTGCTGTTTGTTAGAATGGCTCTTGGTTATCTGACAGTGTTAGAGGTCTCTAATTAACATGGGCCTGGCAGGGGCGCTTAATGTCACCTCCTCTAATGCAGTCTCTGGGGACCAGCCAGTGACAGTGAGGAGGGACGACCCTTGTCAGTTTGCTCTTTTAGTGTGTCTTCTGTGACTTTTAAAGCCCATCTCTCATTTGGCAGGAAAAAAAGATTCCCTCAGAAACCGAATGAGTTGGGTTTTAATATAATAACCTATGCAGCTGCTCCAATGAGTTTGGTGTCTGTGTGAATAATGCTAAGACAAGGTGCTTACAAGTGCCCTTCAGTTCAGAACCCCAGTGCTCACTGAGTAAGTGAAGACTTCTTATAGTGATGGAGAATTCCACTGCAGATTCAGCTGAATAAGACTTTGATGAGAGTGAGTGTGAGAGACAGAAAAATGAGAATGGGCCCAGCCAGGTGCTGAGCAGTGATAACATGTACTGCTGCAGTGCGGTGTGAGACCTGAGTGGAGAGGTCCCTCAGCGTCCTGCCCAGGAGTCACACAGTCAGACTGGAGCCAAACAGAACAGAACCGCCTCAGTCTCCTCAGATTGTAAGCCTCCCACAGGGCCTCCCACTCCCTCCCTCCTCACCTCTCCCTTACCCACCATCTCAGCTGCCACAGCAGCTGATTGATAACCCTCCCCTCCTCTGGCCTTTAGCACCCACTCCTTCAGTCACTGCACAACGGCCCTCTCCCTCCCTCTCCTTCCTTGGAGGAATATCAGTGAGGAGGCAAGCGGTTAGTCTACTATATCCTTTTTAGGGGTTAAGCAGTGAAGCAGGTGAAACCCTATTGTATTTGTTGGCATTCTTCTTCTTCTGTAAGCAAAAATTCACTTGCAAATTCATGTGAGATGGTAAGACTTACAAGCTTGAGACCTTGAAAAAAATTCAAGGCCTAAGGGCCACACCTGCTCAAGCAATGCTATGTTAATTGACCACATGGTGGCGCTAAAACAAGCAATTGAATATTCAAACTTTGAAAGTGCATGCCCCTCAACCCGTGAGACCTAGAAACCTGAAATGATGTACAAGGAACACATGTCCCTCAAGGACCCATAAGGTCCGCCATTATGGATTTTCCGCCATTTTGTATTTTGTGAAAAACACAATGCTACTCCTCTGGCACCAAATGACCGATCTGCATATGTGGCATCTATGGACCAAGGTCTCTCAAAGCAACAATTTCCAGGCTAGTAGCTCAGACAACATACTGACCAATACACTCTCACGTAGGTGTGATATGGCATAGAAATGCATATAAATCAAACATGGATATTCATATTGTAACAAAACTTGATACACATGTTCCAAATGCTGTCAAGACTCAACAACTGCAAGCACACTTAGATCAGCCACACAGTGGTGCTATAACAGGCCCATATTTCTATATTGATCTCTTTGACACTGTTTGACACAGATGAAATTTGGCACACATGCTCAGGGATGTGAGTCTAGCTAAGCTGTAGAGCAGGGTTTAAAGTATTCAACATCATAAAAAATAGTCCAAAAAACATCAAAAGCATGATCAGTTTGATTTTGAGTTCTGATATTTGACAAGCGTGGTAAACAGTACAAAAGTAGCTAATCTAGGGCGATGTGTCCAGTTTGTCCTGATGGTGGCTCTATGGGCCCACAGCTAAACCGACATTGCTGCTTGCAGCTATATTTTCACCTTGTCTTACTTCAAACTTCTCACTATGCGACAAATAACATTATGTGAAGGTAATTTGTAAGCAGTGCTTGAGCTGGGGGAAAGTGCTGAGGTGTCGCAGGGTGTGCTGCAATCCATCAGCCTCAGTCAGATCCTAAGCAGCCAGCAGCCAGGAAGCAGGAAGGCGTTCCCCACTACAGGCTGGACTAGTGAGCTGTGGTGAAGACCACACTCACTTGGAGGCCCCTGAGCCTAGTACTCTCTACCTGGGGGTCCAACCACTGCTACTGTATATAGCTACACACTTGGACCAATTGTTTCGGATCACAATAACCCATAAAGTACTGGCACATCAGTCCATTTCAAAACTGAATGTATATAACCATTTATCTTCTTGTGTGTTTGCCTACCCCTCCCAAAATCAGGCAGCTTCTGTGTTTTAGAGTTGTGGCATGTGACGACTGACAGGAACTTCTCTGCGATACATCCCAACTCTTAGAAGACTGATAAGGGGTCTCTGAAATTGTAATGCTTATCTGACACAAAAAGGAGTCTTGTGGGTGGTGATGGTGGCAGTAGTGTTGGTTGAGAATGGAATAATTTGTCATGCCTAATGAATTATTCACAGTCACAGGGGAGATCATCTTCATGCAAAACTCCCAACTTTGTAGCCCACTTAAAACGGAGAAAAGGACAAAGATAAACTCGCACTTTCAAAAGCAAGCCCTTGCCACTGCTTATTTGAAGTCCTCTTTCTACTCAACTCGATTTGCCATGCAAGTTTCACTTGCGGCACATTACCATTAAATAAAGAAGCCAGCTAAATGACCGCTGCTAAAACTTAAAGGGCAATTCATATGTCTATATATGTGAAAACTGCGCTTTTCTACATTTTGTTCTACCTGATGACATCATCATTTAAAAAACATTGATTTTCAAAGTCTATGAGATTCGCCGTGATGTGGGGAGCAAGACAATACCCTCCCTCTGGCTAGAAACTTGTTGCAGGTTTTGAAATTCACTATTTTTCGGACTTATAATTCTACCGTGTGATGTCACAGAGATGCATTTTTTAGGGCCTTTTATCTTTTTAACCACAGATCTTAGAAACACATGGTGGTTTTCACATATATAGACACTATTATGGTGTTGGGGATAATGAATATGAGGTTGAAAAGTGCTGGAGTTGTGCAATTTAAAAAATAAAATTAAAAAATATATATATACAGTACCAGTCAAAAGTTTGGACACACCTACTCATTCAAGGGTTTTTCTTTGACCTCCTCCCTATAGGCTGTCTCATCATTGTCGGTGATCAGGTCTACCACCACCACTTAATGATGGTGTTGGAGTCATGCTTGGCCACACAATCGTGGCTGAACAGAGAGTACAGGAGGGGACTAAACATGCACCCCTGGGGGGCCCCCGTGTTGAGGATCAGTGTGGCAGATGTGCTGTTACCTACCCTTACCACCTGGGGGTGGACTGTGAGGAAGTCCAGGACCCAGTTGCAGAGGGAGAAGTTTAGTCCCAGGGTCCTTAGTTTAGTGATGAGCTTTGTGAGCACTATGGTGTTCTGACCTGTGTTCTGAGCATTCTCACATAGGTGTTCCTTTTGTCCAGGTAGGAAAGGGCAGTGTGGAGTGCGATTGACATTGTGTCATCTGTGGATCAGTCAGCCTAACCTCAGTGTGCCCATACCTCTCCATTAGCTTCCCCAAAGTCAAGGCAGCCTGTGAGGTAGTATGTACATGTAGACATGGTTAAAGTGACTATGCATATATGATAAACAGAGAGTAGCAGTAGTGTAAAAGAGGGGTTGGCGGGTGGCGGGACACAATGCAGAAAGCCCGGTTAGCCAATGTGTGGGGGCACTGGTTGGTCAGGCCAATTGAGGTAGTATGTACATGAATGTATAGTTAAAGTGACTATGCATATATGATAAACAGAGAGTAGCAGCAGCGTAAAAGAGGGGTTGGGGGGTGGCACACAATGCAAATAGTCCGGGTAGCCATATGATTAGCTGCTCAGGAGTCTTATGGCTTGGGGGTAAAAAGTGTTGAAAAAAGCCTTTTTGTCCTAGACTTGGCACTCCGGTACCGCTTGCCATGCGGTAGTAGAGAGAACAGTCTATGACTGAGGTGGCTGGGGTCTTTGACAATTTTTAGGGCCTTCCTATGACACTGCCTGGTGTAGAGGTCCTGGATGGCAGGCAGCTTAGCCCCAGTGATGTACTGGGCCGAATACATTACCCTCTGTAGTGCCTTGCGGTCAGAGGCCGAGCAATTGCCTTACCAGGCAGTGATGCAACCAGTCTCTCGATGTTACAGCTGTAGAACCCTTTGATGATCTGAGGACCCATGCCAAATCTTTTTAGTTTCTAAGATGTTTGGTGCAGTAAAATGAGTTGTCTCTAGTTGAATGGTAACAAAGACTTTACTGACAAAGTCTTTACTGACAAATCCCTTCTGTTAACCAATCCCCACCGAAGGGGCGTAGACTTTGGGTTGCCTGCAGAAATGTTCTTGTGTGCCAGAACAGCCAAAATAACGCTCAGAAAGCACAAAACAAACAAAAATGTCACAAAATATTATCATAATATATGCACAAATTCTATAAAACTGTTTCGGTTGGGAAGCATGCGAACGCCTTTACCCTCTTTTAAGTTAATTGTTGTTGTTCATCAGACAATCATAATTCCTCCTATCAGCGTCTCGTGTCAATCTTATAGCCTATATTTCAGAGATTCTTGAAAGTCGGGACAGTCCTTGTCTGACAGGGAAACTTTATTTTTTAGATTGTTTTATTTATTTATTTGTGTATTATTTGAGCTTAAAAATTACATTTAGGGGAATTTTGATTTGCTTAGGAATTTTCTAAATATTTTATTTATTATAAATTTTTATGTCGACTCTATGCTTGGAAATGCCCTTGTACAGAGTGAAGGATCCCAATTTCAAAGTCTTCTAAAAACTGGCAATAATTAATATTAACAGACAAATTATCTCATGCAGTTTCTTGCAATAGTCCTTATTTTAAATAATATTTTTATCAAAACTGATTTCTTAAAGCTAAAAAGGTGTGCTGTTTAAATATGTCCACAGTTTCTCCACCCTTCAGGTTCTCTGGCAGGCGATAGCAGAGGCTGGGGGCATAGCAACTAAAGGCTGCCTCTACATGCCTCTTGGTCCTAGGCTTTTAGATAGTTGAAAGGCCAGTGCCAGAGGACCTGAGGGACCTACTGGGTACATAACAAAAAATCATGTCTGACGTGTATTGGAGTGCACAATCGTGGATTGATTTAAAATGTATTCTAAAACTCACAGGCAGCCAGTGTAGAGATTCTTTAAAACCAGTGTAATGTGTGCTCTCCATCTGGTCTTGGTCAGTACCCATGCTGCAGTATTCTGTATGTTTTGCAGTTGACCAATGGCTTTCTTGGATAGACCAGACAGGGGAGCGTTACAGAAGTCAAGCCAGCTTGTAATAAAAGCATGAATAAGTCTCTCTGTATCAGCCTGAGAAATAAAATGGCCGCACCTTGGCAATGTTCATCAGGTGGTACAAAGCTATTTTGGTCACATTTCTAATGTGTGATTCAAAATTGAGTTCAGAATCTAAAATGACACCTAGGTTTTTTACCTGGTGTTTTATCTTTATTGCCTGTAAATTAACATGTGCTGCCAGATTCTCTCTATGCTTTGGCTGCAACAATAAGTACCTTGGTCTTGTCTTGATTTAGCTGGAGGAAGTTGTGAGCCATCCGAGTATTTAAATTAGCTATACAGTCTAATAATTTATCCATGGAGCTAAAATCCTCTTCTGACACAGAAATGGTAAGTCGTGTACGCAGTGTCTGCGTAGCAGTGAAAATCAGTCCTGTGCTTTCTGATAATGCTGCCAAGGGGTAACACATATGAGATTTGAGATTTGTTCAGTTTATACATTACCAGTCAAACGTTTGGACACACCTACTCATTCAAGGGTTTTTCTTAATTTTTTACTATTTTCTACATTGTAGAAAATTGTAAAAATAAAGAAAAACCTATGAATGAGTAGGTGTGTCCAAATTTGACTGGTACTGTGTAAACTGAACAAATACAATTGTATTTATCACATGCGCCAAATACAACTGAACATGAAATGCTTGCTTATGAGCCCTTCCCAACAACACAGAATTTAATGCATTATATAAAGCCAAGAGTACAAGGACAGAGAGTTGTTTGGCATCTGTGTTGGCTTTAAGGTTATTTACCACTTTAACTAAGGCTGTATCTGTGCTGTAGTGTGCACGAAAATCAGATTGGATTTTTTAAATGTAGCTGTTTAAAAAAACTATGTTTCCAGACTTTTAATTTATTAAGAATGGAAGGTTGGTGATTGGCCAAAAATCGAGAGCTGACTAATCTAGACTACTTTTAGCCCACTGGGGCTGTCATGGGCTAGCTACCCATGTTGGCAGTCTCCGACGCTGTTTCAGTATGTTGGAGACACCCGCTAAGTGCTACTGAAAGTCAACAAAGGAACATACCCCTAGAGCCTGCGAGAGCTGGGGCGCAAGATGGCTCAATGACTGATCACATGGTTACGGACCCAGGAACGGAAACGACTACGAGTAGGAACACAGCACATGAGACAACCATAACAGCAGCAGGACTCACACTTCAGGCGTGCAGCTGTGGTTGGGAGAGAGTAACATCGGCAAGGGGGTTAAGGATCCATCAAGGGAGGAAAAGGTGCTTGGGAGAGCAGAGACAGGGACCTCGCATTGACCAGTACTTCTTACGAAGCAGCCAGTCAAATCAGTCGAATGAAGCACAGCGACGGGACGCAAACCAAAGTTCGCAAAGCATCAGCACCCCTGTAACCGAGGAGGATAACACAAGCACAGAAATGCCGGTGGATGAACTCACCCAACCACAGAGACCTCTAAAACAGGAAAAGATCAAAGGGCACAGACCGAGTGTGAAGTGGCCCAAAGCTGTTGAAAAGAGAGAGTGGGAAACAATCAACAACGACCTGACAAAAATCTTGGAACAACAGGTAGGAACAGCAGAGAAAAAGCTTGAAAGGATGGGAGACATTATCTACCACTACGGAGAAGAGCGCTTTGGAGTAAACGAAAGGAGAAGTGGCAAGACACCACCCGCACCAGCCAAATCTAGGAGGCAGCAGGAGATCGAGATACTTGTCAGAGAGAGAAGGCAGCTGAGGAAGCAGTGGAAGAAGGCCTCTGATGCAGAGAGAGAAGGTCTCATGCTACTCCAAGCAGACATTAAATGTCGGCTGGCAACCTTGCGAAGAGCGGAAAACTTAAGGAAACTTCGTAGGAAGAAGGAACACTCAAGAACACAGTTCTATAAAAACCCCTTTAAGTTTGTCAAAGATCTCTTCGCAAAGGAAAAGTGCGGAATCCTAAAAACTCCAAAGCCTGAACTGGAAGAACATCTGGAAAAGGTCCACCAGGACATGAAAAGGCATGAGCAGATAATCATCCCACATGACATCCCACCTATTCAACCACCAGAATTTAATCTGGACACTGACCCTCCAAAATGGAGGGAAGTAGAGAACGTTGTCCGAAGAGCAAGAGCGGCCTCGGCTCCTGGGCCTAATGGAGTACCATACAAGCTTTACAAGAATGCCCCGGATGTTCTACGCTTTCTTTGGAGGCTCATGAGGATAGTGTGGCAGAAGGAAATTATACCAAAGGCATGGCGAAGGGCTGGTGGTGTGCTAATCCCGAAAGAGAAGGATGCGACAGACATCAGTCAATTCCGACCAATCTCCCTTCTAAACGTCGAAGGGAAGATCTTTTTCAGTATAATAGCACAGAGGCTGTCCACTTATCTGGAAAGGAACAAGTACATTGATACATCTGTACAGAAAGCAGGCATTCCTGGTTTCTCTGGTTGCCTGGAACATACTAGTATGATTTGGCACCAGATCCAAACAGCTAAGAAGGACAAGAGAGACCTCTATGTCATCTTCCTCGACCTGGCCAATGCCTTTGGCTCAGTTCCCCATGAACTCCTCTGGGAATCCTTCAACTTTTTCCACGTACCAGAACCCATCACTACACTGGTAAAGGCCTATTTCCAAGACCTGCAATTGTGTTTCACAACACCTGACTTCACAACAACATGGCAGCGCTTGGAAGTAGGCATAATGGCAGGCTGTACAATTTCTCCTCTGGCCTTCACTATGGCCATGGAAGTCATCATCAGGGCACCGAGATGGGTGGTCGGCGGTGAGAGAACTAAGGAGGGGCTCCGTCTCCCACCTATCCGAGCATACATGGATGACATGACTACACTGACCACCACTGCAGCATGCACCAGGCGGCTACTTGCAAAACTGCAGGATAACATCAAGTGGGCCCGGATGAAAATCAAGCCAAGCAAATCTCGAAGCATTTCCATAGTCAAGGGACAGCTTAAAGATGTGAGGTTCTGCATTGGAGATGACCCGATACCAACGGTGTCTTAGCAACCCATCAAGAGCCTGGGTAGATGGTACAACGAAAGCCTCCGGGATAAAGATCAAGTGCAGCAAGTAAGGCAGGACATCGCCGACGGTCTTGAGAACATCAACAAGACCCTACTGCCTGGGAGGCTCAAGCTTTGGTGCCTACAGTTTGGACTTCTCCCCCGGGTAATGTGGCCACTCACCGTCTATGAGGTCCCAATAACAACAGTGGAGAAGATGGAGCGAACCATTACCTCATACGTGAAGAAATGGCTGGGTGTCCCACGATGCTTGAGTAACATCGGCCTCTATGGCAAAGGGGTCCTTGAACTACCTCTTACAAGTCTAACGGAGGAGTACAAGTGCTCTAAAGTAAGACTTCAGATGACATTGAAGGACTCTAAAGACCAGACCATTAGCAAGGCTGCACCTCCCCTACAAACTGGACGGAAATGGACATCATCCAAGGCTGTGCAGCAAGCAACATCAGCCCTGAGACACCAAGACATTGTGGGGAATATCCAGCATGGAAGAGGAGGCTTTGGCCTGGCAGCAAGCAAACCAACGTTCCATAAGGCAACAACATCTGAACGCAGGAAGCTGGTGGTCAAGGAGGTGCGCAGACAGGAGGAGACTGCAAGAAGTGCAAAGGCTGTCTCTCTTGCTAAACAAGGTCAATGGACGCGGTGGGAAGGCCTGGAGAGGAGAAAGATCAACTGGAGTGAGCTTTGGCAAATGGAGGCAAGCAACATCAGCTTCATCATAAGAGCTGTTTATGATGTGCTTCCATCACCAAAAAATCTACATCAATGGTATGGCGAGGACTCGACCTGCCCCCTCTGCCCAGCTCCAGCGACTCTCAGGCATATAATGACAGGTTGCAAGACCAGCCTCTCACAAGGCCGTTACACCTGGAGGCACAATCAGGTCCTCAAGAGCCTGGCTGCAGCACTTGAGACCAAGAGGAGTGCAACCAATTCATTACCTCCAAAAACAAGCAATCCTGTCAAAACAACAACATTCATCCGGGAGGGACAGAAAAGGCCCAAGTATCCTCCTACAAAGCCAGAAACTGGACACCTAGCCATGGCCCGGGACTGGAAGATGCTTGTCGATATTGGCCAGCAACAAATTTTTCCACCTGAGATTGCTTCTACCAAACTTAGGCCAGACATGGTACTCTGGTCCCCTTCACGAAAGGCTGTGTACATCATAGAGCTCACAGTCCCGTGGGAAAACTCTATTGAAGAGGCCTACGAGCGTAAGAAACTGCGTTACACAGAGTTGGCAGCAGACGCAACTCAGCGTGGCTGGAATGCAAAAGTCTGGCCAGTTGAAGTGGGATGCAGAGGATTCGTGGCTTCTTCCACCATCAGGTTGCTGAAAGAACTTGGAATCCATGGACAGGCTCTGCGGCAGACCGTCAGAGCAGTTTCTCAAGCAGCTGAAAGAGGCAGCCAGTGGATCTGGATTAAACGGAAGGACCCTTGCTGGGCTATAACTTCATGACCCCCCACCCCCACCTGAGAACCCAATTCAGATCCCTCCAACTTGAGGAGGGCATATGAGGTATGCGGTCAGCTGTCGGACTGGCTCAGGGAAGAGGACGCCCCTGCCTTGCATAGTCCCGTGGGACATCTTAATTGGGCATGGGACACAAGCTAAGGCTTGATCACCCTTTAGCTGGCCACCTTTGATGAGAGTGTTTAGTGATTAAAGGCCGAAACACCCACTGATTCGAAGGCACACTACTGAGGATGTGTCCCAAAATTGACATCTTAACCCAGTCTAAGAAATAAACCTCCCATGCCACTCTGTCAACATCACGGCAAATCTCATGCGAGTGCATTCCATCTATTGGCACAATGGACAGTTTTTTAACATCTCGTCCCGTGTTTTATGATTCTTGGGGGTTTCACAACAGCGGTTTTGTAGTGCAACAAGACCATTAATGGTCTGTGAAGTTCTCTACTTTTGATAGAATTAAACAAACAATATTGAAATCACCATGGTCACAACTATAAACTGATAGGATATGAATCTTTGTTAAAATGTTACATTTAATTAGGTTTTAGAGTCAAAATGTCACACCAGCCTTCGCTTTGGCTCCCTCTCCTGTCCACCTTCTAGCTGCTGCCGAACCTGCTGCTGGCAAACGCCCTTCACTCATCAACCCAGAGACTTGTCTCGTCATCATTACACACACCTGGTTCCAATCCCCACTCAATCACTGTATATATACTCCCTCTGTCATTTGTCTTTGTCGGGCATTGTAAATGTTGCTTGTTTTCCTGAGAGGAATCTCTCCTACTATTTCCTGAGTACTTTAATATTTTGCACTTTGGGTTTTGTCCCGCTTTTATATATGGTGCTTTAATAAATTCAGTAGTTTTAAACCTGCAACTGCCTCCTGTCTACTCCTCTCTACACTTGTGACAGAATGACTGACCCAATAGAACAAGAGGCAGCAGGACATTCCAACCTCTCCAATATAGGAGCGAAGCGCCTGAACCACCACGACTTGTGCCTGGAGCACCTCGGGACTGCCATGGACAAGGTGCTCCAGACCGTATGTCAGCTGCAGGCTACACCACCACCTTCCCAGCTCTCCGCGGTCGTTCCAGCCATCCCACCACCATCTACATCACCCGGTCCGATCAGCAACGTCCACTTGCCCCTCCAGAGCATTTTGACAGCACCCCAGCTCGCTGTAGGGGGTTTCTCCTGCAGTGTGACCTCCACCTTGCCCGTCATGCTGGGGCGGCCTTCGAGAGGGACAAGGTGGCCTTGGTGATCTCGGTGCTGACAGGCCGGGCTCTGGAGTGGGCGCATGCCGTCTGGGAGAGGGATGGTCCAGAAGTGGAATCCTATGAGCGCTTCACCCAGCTCTTCTGTGTCGTTTTCGACGACCCTACTGAGGGCCGAGTGGGAGTTGAGCATCTCCTCCGTTTACGCCAGGGGTAGAGGACAGCGTCTGAGTATATTCTTTGGATTTCCAGACGGTGGCTGCATTCACTGGCTGGAACGACCAGGCCCTGTTGACGGTTTTCCGCAGCGGGTTACAGGCGGACGTCCAGACCGAGCTGGCCAGTCGCGATGAGGACCTCACACTGGGCCAGCTCATCGCCATGGCCACCCGCCTGGATAATCTCCTGCGTGCCCGTCGTCGCCCATCCCGGGGGTTCGGGTCTCTCCCAGGAACCTCCAGAGAAACTGTGGCCATGGAGATGGGCACGACGCACCTTCCCCCAGAGGAACATCAACGCACCGTCAACAGGGTCTCTGCTCCTACTGCGGGGAGTCACACCCCTGGAACACCTGTCCCAGAAGGAGAACCAGGCGAGGAAGCGCCAGGCCGAGGAGGGCTCCTGCACCTTCCCAGGTAGGCGTGAACATGCCTTGCTCTTCTCTGTCCACCCAGCCCATCCTCTTTCCTGTCACCTTCCCAGACTATCCTGGCCCCCCACTGAGTCCTGCCCTAGTGGTTCTGCAGGCAATTTCCTAGACCGCTCAGTGGCCTTATCATTATGCATTCCTTTAGTCCCTTTACAACCCCCTAACCCAGTCAATGCCCTAGACAACCATCCCCTAGGAACAGGACTGGTGTGCCAGACCACGATTCCCATTTCCCTCACAGTTGCTCACAATCACCATGAACACATCACTTTCCTCAGCTTAGACTCTCCTGCACAACCCATAGTTTTAGGTTTTCCCTGGTTACAGTTGCATAACCCCAGGATATTGTGGGCAGAGAGGAGGTTGTTGGGTTGGCCGCAAGAGTGTCAGGGGAGGTGTCTCTCTGCATCTGTGCCACCTCCGTGGAAAGTCCGGACCAGGCCACCCACATCCCTATCCCAGAGAAATACTGGGACCTACAGGTCGCTTTTTTGAAGACTTGTGCCACGTGCCTGCCCCCTCATCGCCTGCACTATCGACCTACTGCCTGGTTCTACCCTCCTGCGGGGGCACATCTACCCTCTCTTGCATGCAGAGACCAAAGCCATGGAGCTCTATGTCCAGGAGGTGCTGGCCCAAGGATTCCTCCGTCCGCCCACCTCTCACAGATTATTTTTCGTGAAGAAGGACGGAGGTCTCCACCCCTGTATCGATTACCGGACACTGAATAGGGCAACTGTTAAATTCCGTTATCCTCTGACTCACATACCCACTGTGATCTTACACATGCACGGTGCTCAAATCCAAATTGGATTTACATAGTGCCGACAACCTGGTGCGCATCAGAGAGGGGGATGAATGGAAGACTGCCTTTCTCACCAGCACCGGGCACTACGAATACAGGGTAATTACCTACGGCCTGACAAATGCACTCTCAATGTTACAATCCTTCATTAACGAGGTGTTTAGAGACACGTTGGGTTGCTGTGTAGTGGTCTACATAGACAACATCTTGGTGTACTCCACTACACGTGAGGAACATGTCTCATGTCAGGTCCGTTTTGGAGAGGCTGATAGGGCAACACCTGTACGCCAAGGCGGAGAAGTGCCTTTTCTTCCAGCAGGCAGTCGCCTTCCTGGGCTATCGGATATCCACCGCAGGAGTGGAGATGGAAGAGCAGAGGGTCATTGCAATACGGTTGTGGCCTGTTCCATCCAACATAAAGGTGGTGCAGCGCTTCCCAGGTTTTGCCAACTATTTCAGTTGCTTCATTAGGGGTTTCAGCACATTGGTGGCCCCTCTCACCTCCCTCCTGAAGGGTAGTCCCCGACAGCTGCACTGGACTGAGGAGGCCTTCCGTGCGCTCAAGGAAAGTTTTAAGAACGCACCTGTCTGATTCACCCTGACCCGTCTCTGCCCTTCATCGTGGAGGTGGATGCCTCCGAGGTTGTTCTCTCCCAACACACTGGATCGCCGCCTAAACTCCATCCATGCACCTTTGCCTTTGGCAGCGATTGCAGCTGTGAGTTTTTCTGTGTAAGTCTCTAAGAGCTTTGCACACCTGGAGTGTACAATATTTTCCCATGACTCCTTAAAAATGATCAAACTCTCTTAACTTGGTTGTTGATCATCTCTAGACAGCCATTTTCAAGCTAATCTAAGTCAAAACTGTAACGAGGCCACTCAGGAACATTCAATGTCGTCTTGGTAAGTCACTCCAGTGTATAGTTGGCCTATGATTTGGCCTGTTCTTAGCTCTATTCCATTTTTTAAATCCTAAAAAACTCCAAAGTCCTTGCCGATGACAAGCATACTGTCACGCCCTTTTAATCTCTAATTTGGTTAGGTCGGGGTGTGACTAGGGTGGGTACTCTAGTTTTTCTATTTCTATGTTGGCCTGGTATGGTTCCCAATCAGAGGCAGCTGTCTATCGTTGTCTCTGATTGGGGATCATATTTAGGCAGCCTTTTCCCACTGGGTTTTTGTGGGATCTTGTTTTTGTGTTGATGACTGTGAGCTCTACAGAACGTCACGTTTCGTTGCTCTTTATTGTTTTTGTAAGTTTCATTTAATAAACATGTGGTACTCTACATCCGAGTATGATTACCACGACGATCGAGCGTGCCCAGGTGGAGAAAGTATCATGGACTTGGGAGGAGATTTTGGATGGAACGGGATCCTGGACTTGGGAGGAAATCCCGGCAGGACAGGATCGCCTTCCTTGGAGGCAGACGCAAGAAGAGAAGGGAGGACAGCGACGACGCCGGGGTTCGCGGCCAGGTAGAAAGCCCAAAAGACAGCCCGAAAACATTTTTGGGGGGAGGCACACGGGGTGGTCGGTGGAGCCGAGGAATGAGCCAGAGACCGTCAGGGAGTCGAAGGAGGAACTCGATGAAAGATTCCGGAGAGAGGTGGTGTCAATGTGAGTGCTGCAGAGCGGGTGTGCTGGGGAGCGTGACCCCAGTCCAGTGTCATCTGCACCAGTTTCACGCATCTGGCCTCCAGTGTACCTCCCCAATCCGGTACGTCCTGTGTCTCCTCCACGCACTTGCCCTGAAGTGTGTGTCACCGTTCCGGTACAATTTGTGCCGGTTCTACGCACCAGGTCTCCAGTGCACCTCCACAGCCCGCTACGTCCTGTGCCTGCTCCTTGCACTCTCCCTCAAGTGCGCCTTCCCAGTCAAGTACATCCTGTGCCTGCTCCTCGCACTCTCCCTAAAGTGCGTGTCCCCAGTCCGGTACGTCCTGTGCCTGCTCCTCGCATTCTCCCTCAAGTGAGCCTTCCCATTCAGGTAAGTCCTGTGCCTGCTCACCGCACGCGCCCTGATGTGCGTGTCACCAGTCCGGTGCCACCTGTGCCGGCCCCACGCATTAGGCCTCCAGACTAGACTAGGCTTCCTAGTCTAGAGCCTCCTGCGAAGGTTCCCAGTCCAGAGCCTCCAGCGAGGGTTCCTAGTGCAGAGCCTCCTGTGAGGGTTTCCTGTCCAGAGCCTCCAACGAGGGTTCCTAGTCCAGAGCCTCCAGCGAGGGTTCCCAGTCCAGAGCCTCCAGCGAGGGTTCCAAGTCCAGAGCCTCCAGCGAGGGTTCCAAGTCCAGAGCCTCCAACGAAGGTTCCCAGTCCAGAGCCTCCAGCGAGGGTCCAGCGAGTATCCACGGTTCGGTTCCTCTGGCGACGATCTACGGTCCGGTTCCTCCGGCGACGATCTACGGTCCGGACCCTCCGGCAACGATCCACGGTTCGGAGCTTCTGGCAACGAGCCACGGTCCGGTTCCTCCGGCGACGAACCACGGTCCAGAGTCCTCGGCGATGATCCATGGTCCAGAGCTTCCGGCGATGATCCACGGTCCGGTTCCTCCAGCGACGATCTACGGTCCGGTTCCTCCGGCGACGATCCATGGTCCGGTTCCTCCGGCGACGATCCACGGTCCGGACGCTCCAGCAACGATCCACGGTTCGGAGCTTCTGGCAACGAGCCACGGTCCGGTTCCTCCAGCGACGATCCATGGTCTGGAGCTTTCGGCGACGATTCCCGCACCAGAGCCGCCACCGAAGCTGACGGATCCGCGAGCGGAGCGGGGTCTACGTCCCGCACCGGAGCCGCCACCGAGGCTAGATGACCACCTGGACCCTCCCCTATAGAGTCAGGTTTTGCGTCCGGAGTCCGCACCTTTGGGGTGGGGGGGAGGGGGGAGGGTCCAGGTGGGCATCTATTTCTATGTTGGCCTGGTATGGTTCCCAATCAGAGGCAGCTGTCTATCGTTGTCTCTGATTGGGGATCATATTTAGGCAGCCTTTTCCCACTGGGTTTTTGTGGGATCTTGTTTTTGTGTTGATGCCTATGAGCTCTACAGAATGTCACGTTTCGTTGCTCTTTGTTGTTTTTGTGAGTTTCATTTAATAAACATGTGGAACTCTACGTATGCTGCGCCTTGGTCCGAGTATGATGGTTTGAGTATGGTTACTACGACGATCGTGACACATACCCATAACATGATGCAGCCGGCGCCATTGCTGAAAATATGAAGCGTGGTACTCAGTGATGTGTTGTGTTGGATTTGCCCAAACATAACGCTTTGAATTCAGGACAAAATGTTTTTTTCATTTCCAATTTTTTTGCAGTATTACTTTTGTTCCTTATTGCAGGATGCATCTCTTTGAATATTTGTTTTCTGTACAGGCTTCCTTCTTTTTACTCTGTCATGTATATTAGTATAGTGGAGTAACTACAATGTTATTGATCCATCCTCAGTTATATCCTATCACAGCCATTAAACTCTGTAAGTGTTTTGTCCTTACAGAGTTTAGTGTTTTGCCCTCATGGAAAATCCCTGAGTGTTTTTTTTCCTTTTTGGCAACTGATTTAGGAAGGACGCCTTTATCCTTGTAGTGACTGGGTGTATTGATACACCATCCAAAGTGTGAAATTAATACAGTTGAAGTCGGAAGTTTACATACACTTAGATTAAAACTTGTTTTTCAACCACTCCACAAATTTCTTGTTAACAAACTATAGTTTTGGCAAGTCGGTTAGGACATCTACTTTTTGCATGACACAAGTCATTTTTCCAACAATTGTTTACAGACAGATTATTTCACTTGTAATTCACTGTATCACAATTCCAGTGAGTCAGAAGTTTACATACACTATGTTACTGTGCATTTAAACAGCTTGGAAAATTCCCAAAAATAATATCATGGCTTTAGAAGCTTCTGATAGGCTAATTAACATCATTGGAGTCGACTGGAGGTATACCTGTGGATGTATTTCAATGCCTACCTTCAATGCCTAACTTAGTGCCTCTTTGCTTGACATCATGGGAAAATCAAAACAAATCAGCCAAGACCTAAGAAAAAAAATTGTAGACCTCCACAAGTCTGGTTCATCCTTGGGAGCAATTTCCAAATGCCTGAAGGTACCACGTTCATCAGTACAAACAATAGTGCGCAAGTATAAACACCATGGGACCACTCAGCCATCATACCGCTCAGGAAGGAGATGCGTTCTGTCTCCTAGAGAAGAATGTGCTTTGGTGCAAAAAGTGCAAATCAATCGCAGAACAGTAAAGGACCTTGCGAAGATGCTGGAGGAAACAGGTACAAAAGTATCTATATCCACAGTAAAACAAGTCCTATATAGACATAACCTGAAAGGCCACTCAGCAAGGAAGAAGCCACTGCTCCAAAACCGCCATAAAAAAGCCAGACTACGGTTTGCAACTGCACATGGGGACAAAGATTGTACTTTTAGGAGAAATGTCCTCTGGTCTGAAAAATAGACCTGCCATAATGACAATTGTTGTGTTTGGAGGTAAAAGGGGAGGCGTGCAAGCCGAAGAACACCATCCCAACCGTGAAGCACTTGGTGGCAGCATCATGTTGTGGGGGTGCTTTGCTGCAGGAGGGACTGGTGCACTTCACAAAATAGATGGCTTCATGAGGATGGAAAATTATGTGGATACATTGAAGCAACATCTCACTTCAGTCAGGAAGTTAAAGGTTGGTCGCAAATGGGTCTTCCAAATGCACAATGACCCCAAGCATACTTCCAAAGTTGTGGCAAAATGTCTTAAGGACAATAAAGTCAAGATATTGGAGTGGCCATCACAAAGCCCTGACCTCAATTCTATAGAACATTTGTGGGCAGAATTGAAAAAGTGTGTGCGAGTAAGGAGGCTTACTAACCTGACTCGGTTACACCAGTTCTGTCAGGAGGAATGGGCCAAAATTCAGCCAACTTATTGTGGGAAGCTTGTGGAAGGCTACCTGAAACGTTTGACCCAAGTTAAAGAATTTAAATTATTTGTATATGTGGGGTACAGAGATGGGGTAGTCATTTAAACACTATTATGGCACACATGCAGCTTATTATGTGACTTGTTAAGCACATTTTACCCCTGAACTTATTTAGGCTTGCCATAACGAAAGGGTGGAATACTTAGAGTCAAGACGTTTCAGCTTTTTATTTTTTATTAATTTGTAAACATTTCTAAAAACATAATTCTAGATTGACATGATGGGGTATTGTGTGTAAATTAGTGATACAAAATCTCAATTTAATCCTGAGGTATTGATGATGCAGGAATCAAAGAAGTAGCCTTACGCTAGAAATAGAAGGCTCCAGAGTGGTGCAGTGGTCTAAGGCCCACTAGAGATCCTGAGTTCGAGTCCAGGCTCTGTCGATGCTGGCCATGACCGGAGACCCATGGGGCGGCGCACAATTGGCCCAGCACCGTTCGGGTTAGGGGAGGGTTTGGCTGGCAGGGATGTCCTTGTCCCATCGCGCACTACCGACTCTTGTGGCAGGCCGGGCGCAGTGCACACTGACACGGTTGAGAAGAATCAACAACAAGTGGGACACAATCATGAAGTGGAACAACATTTATTGGATATTTCAAACTTTTTTAACAAATCAAAAACTGAAAAATTGGGCGTGCAAAATTATTCAGCCCCTTTACTTTCAGTGCAGCAAACTCTCTCCAGAAGTTCAGTGAGGATCTCTGAATGATCCAATGTTGACCTAAATGACTAATGATGATAAATACAATCCACCTGTGTGTAATCAAGTCTCCGTATAAATGCACCTGCACTGTGATAGTCTCAGAGGTCCGTCAAAAGCGCAGAGAGCATCATGAAGAACAAGGAACACACCAGGCAGGTCCGAGATACTGTTGTGAAGAAGTTTAAAGACGGAATTGGATACAAAAAGATTTCCCAAGCTTTAAACATCCCAAGGAGCACTGTGCAGGCGATAATATTGAAATGGAAGGAGTATCAGACCACTGCAAATCTACCAAGACCTGGCCGTCCCTCTAAACTTTCAGCTCATACAAGGAGAAGACTGATCAGAGATGCAGCCAAGAGGCCCATGATCACTCTGAATGAACTGCAGAGATTTACAGCTGAGGTGGGAGACTCTGTCCATAGGACAACAATCAGTCGTATATTGCACAAATCTGGCCTTTATGGAAGAGTGGCAAGAAGAAAGCCATTTCTTAAAGATATCCATAAAAAGTGTTGTTTAAAGTTTGCCACAAGCCACCTGGGAGACACACCAAACATGTGGAAGAAGGTGTTCTGGTCAGATGAAACCAAAATTGAACTTTTTGGCAACAATGCAAAACGTTATGTTTGGCGTAAAAGCAACACAGCTGAACACACCATCCCCACTGTCAAACATGGTGGTGGCAGCATCATGGTTTGGGCCTGCTTTTCTTCAGCAGGGACAGGGAAGATGGTTAAAATTGATGGGAAGATGGATGGAGCCAAATACAGGACCATTCTGGAAGAAAACCTGATGGAGTCTGCAAAAGACCTGAGACTGGGACGGAGATTTGTCTTCCAACAAGACAATGATCCAAAACATAAAGCAAAATCTACAATGGAATGGTTCAAAAATAAACATATCCAGGTGTTAGAATGGCCAAGTCAGTCCAGACCTGAATCCAATCGAGAATCTGTGGAAAGAACTGAAAACTGCTATTCACAAATGCTCTCCATCCAACCTCACTGAGCTCGAGCTGTTTTGCAAGGAGGAATGGGAAAAAAATTCAGTCTCTCGATGTGCAAAACTGATAGAGACATACCCCAAGCGACTTACAGCTGTAATCGCAGCAAAAGGTGGCGCTACAAAGTATTAACTTAAGGGGGCTGAATAATTTTGCACGCCCAATTTTTCAGTTTTTGATTTGTTAAAAAAGTTTGAAATATCCAATAAATGTTGTTCCACTTCATGATTGTGTCCCACTTGTTGTTGATTCTTCACAAAAAAATACAGTTTTAAATCTTTATGTTTGAAGCCTGAAATGTGGCAAAAGGTCGCAAAGTTCAAGGGGGCCGAATACTTTCGCAAGGCACTGTATGTAGGTTAGAGTCGTTGTTGAGAATGGCAGTGGCTTGTCATGAATATCTAGTCTGGGGAGCAGCACAATGTTCCCTCTGTCTCTCATGACAGAGGCGGGCAGATTTTATCTAGCCTAACACAAATTGATTGCCCTTGAAATGTAACAAAATTGCTTAGCAAGTAACAAGCTAGATTTAATGCATTATATAATCATTAAATGTTGCAACAATTAGTTAATTTCCATTAACACCCTACATAGAGAGAGGGAGAGATGGAGAGGAGGAGAGAGGGAGGAAAGAGACGGAGTTGGAGAGAAGAAAAAAGAGGAATGAGAGGGAGAGAGGAAGGGAGGGAAAGCATTGATAGAGGACAGTGGAGAGGAGAATACACATGGAGGAATATGAAACAACTGTGGTGATTAGCATCCCGGCAGAGAGTGGCCCTGTGACAGTGACATTGGCTGTCAATGTCAGCCCCTTTTGTGGAGATTCACCACAATGGTCTTCATTTTGTGCCATAATTAGCTTAAATGAAAAAGAATGAAGAATTCAAGATTTCTTTGGATTCTCTATTAATTGAAGCCAGTTGAAATCCTGCTCAAGAAAAAAAAGAGTGAGAAATTCAAAGGAAGGAGTCTCTTCGCCACCTAAACCATTTCATTTGAACCATTTAAATGAGGCAAATTTGTGAGAATGTGAGACTCCATAGACAGATGCTCACTAACAGATGCCAAATCCCTCCACAACACTTAATGCTGCTGTGTGAGCGTGTGTGTGCGTGGGAGAGAGAGAGTGAAGTATAAGAGACTAAGCTTATCTTTAAAAAAATCTAATATTTTCATAATTCTCTGTATTCAATATTTGATGAGACACAAGAGACTGTGTCCATGGAGCTGTGGTAGGTCATAGTGTTAACACTGAGGTCCCCTCTGTTACCCTCCAGGGATGAGAGGTTGACTAAAGGGCATCACAGTCACACTGGCCCCCCAGCACCATGTCTCCAGACACCACTCCCATGGATGGACACAAGGGCCACAATGGATGGATGGGGGGAGAGATTGAGCCATTTTAGCTTGGTTGCTTGATTGGCATGCTTAACCATGCAAATTAATGACTTTGAAGACAAAGGCATTGTCTGTTAACCCTGGAGTCTATTTTTCAACATGAAAAATGTAGCATCACAAAATAAATGACCAAGAACAAAAAGGAGAATGTTTTGTGACATATCAACGGTCTCTTTCCCTCCCAAAACTATTGCAAACCCTTTCACCACATTAGCTGGACCAAATCAACATGCGCACATCAATATACCATAACCATTAAAAAAAAATGGTTTTACTGTTGCAAGATTTCACTCAATGATTAGTCACTGTGATCTGGAAACGTATTGCATGCCTATGGGTAAATACTGAAAGTAAATACAAATCATCGGCAATAGAAACAACATTGTGCACTCATCCCACCCACTGGGCACACTAAGTCATTTTAATGTGTAGAATAGGGTAACATTTGGTAGATACATTGATCAGTGGTGTAATATGTGCTGAAAGATACATTTATATGTGTTCATCTACAAAGCCCTTTTGGGTAAACTCCCTCTTTACCTCTGTAGTCTGGTCTCCTTCACCAGCAGCAGTTACCATACCCGGTCTGCTAGGTGGTTGCTACTTAAAGTCCCCAGGACATTTACAGTATTAGGCAAGACTGCCTTCTCGTCCTGTGCACCAGATGCATGGAATAGTCTGCAATCCATGCTTCATCTAGATATGTTAGTGCCACTGAATCAATTTACATTTTTGATGGGAGACTCTGTTACTAAGGAGTGTAAATGCTTTTTTTAGGCTGGATCATGTTGTTGTATTGTATTGTTGTATGTTTTAATTCTGTCATGTATTGATTGTTGCTGCCTTCTTGGCCAGGTGTCCCTTGGAAAAGAGACTATGGTTCTCAACGGGCTTTTCTTGGTTAAATAAAGGTTAAATAAAATAAATTAAGAACGTTCTTAAGTACAAATACTTTAAAGTACTACAAAAGTAGTTTTGGGGGGTATATGTACTTTACTATTAATATTTTTGATAACTTTTACTTCACTACATTCCTAAAGAAAATTATGTACTTTTTACTCCATACATTTTAGCTCACACCCTTAAGTACATTTTGAATGCTTAGCAGGACAGGAAAATGGTCCAATTCACACACTGGTCTTCCCTACTGCCTCTGATCTGGCAGACTTACTAAACACGAATGCTTCATTTGTAAATTGTGTCTGAGAGTTACAGAGTGCCCCTGGTTATCCATAAATTTAAAAAAACAAGACAATTGTGCCATCTGGTTTGCTTAATATAAGTAATTTCAAATGATTTATACTTTTATTTTTGATACTTAGGTATATTTTAGTAATTAAATTGACCTTTGACACTTAATTATCAAATACTTTAAAACCTTTACTCAAATAGTATTTTACTGTGTGACTTTCACTTTTACTTGAGTCATTTTCTATTAAGGTATCTTTACTTTTACTCAAATATGACAATTGGGTACTTTTTCTACCACTGACATTGATCAATGAGAGTCCAACATATTTTCACTCACTCAAAATGACAGCAGCACAATGAATTCCCAATGCGTTATCACTATGTTTTCAACCATTTAGACGCACAACCAAATTCCAATGGAAAATCAATCTCAGATTTTTGGTTTAGTTGTCACCTAAATGTGTTATCACTGCGTTTCCAACCATTTAAAAGCACACCAAAGTTAAAATGGGAATGCAATGTCAGATATTTTGTTTATTTATAAAACAACGTAATGTGTTTTTACTGTGCTTCATCAGATTTCCACAGACCTGTGACCCTGAACATGCACGCTTTCTATGATTACATAAGAAGCCATTTATTGTTACAGTAACATCAAAATGTGGCCATGGATGTGTTACTCATTTTAAGGTGTAAATAATACTGCAAAATTAGTTTGAAAGATAGCCTTGACATTAGGCTATTTAGGATTGTGACTTTCCTGAAGCGGATGCTTTTTTGCACCCCCCAGGGCAATTGAACTGATTCCAGAAGCCGACCCGGCGGAGGAGAGGTACTCGTAGTGATCTTCAAGTCCGACTTAGGAGGAGGGCACACGACTCACCGCTTCCGAGTATATTACTCTCAAATGATCAGTCTCTAGCTGACGAGCTCAGGGCGAGGGTTTCTTTCCAGATATATTAAATATCAACATTTTAAAGGTAGACTCAGCGAAATGACATCGCCACAAACAGCAACGCAGATATTGCAATGAGCGAGATGCAAGACTTCGCTCCCACCCATTATCTGCGCATGTGCAAGGGTTCGCTTTACGCGGTTAAAGCATGGTAGGTCAAGACCAAAACAGTTGGGACGTTTAGCCTCACGCTTCAAAGCTCTTAGTTGTTACAGAAATTGACCCACTATGCTGTTTACTTTTTGAACCTATGACATATCGCTGAGTCTACCTTCAAAGGACATATTATATATACTGCTTCCATTTGAGCCACTGGCTTAATCCTATTCTTTAACTTTTATTTTTAGTTGAGATGGAGAACTGAATCCAACGTATAATTTGTTAACTTGTCGACAAGTTAATAGGCTATTGTGATTGGTTGGCAACGCAATAAAATCTTCACTTTTGTTAAAGATGTATCTTCTTCATGGATAGTTCCTTCTGTGCCACTGAGTCTGGCTTTAATTCCGGTTTGTCTACAAATTAATAGTTGATGTGTTGGATTCAGGTCTCTATTTCAACCAAAAATCTAAGGTAGCCCTTTACACTCATACCCATACATGGGTTGAAAAATGGCAGATTTGGGCACTGATAAATGCCTAAATTGGAATGAAGTGGCTTTACAGTAACATGCTATTAATTATGTTAGAGTTCAGGCTCTGCACTTCACAGTGCTGTATGGGTTTTGACTGACAGCTGTTCTGAACTTGAGCACCGCAAGCGACAAGAAGTTGTCACCATCCCTCCCGCTAATTGGGCAACTTTTTATTATGTACAGGCTTTCTTCTTTTAACCCTGTTAATTAGGTTAGTATTGTGGAGTAAATACAATGTTGTTGATCCATCCTCAGTTTTCTCCCATCACAGCCATTCAACTCTGTAATTGTTTTATAACAGGAAAGAGTTAGGTAAGACGCCTGTATCTTTGTAGTGACTGGGTGTCTTGATACCCCATCCAGAGTTTAATAGAGTTCACCATGCTCAAAGGGATATTCAATGTGACCAATAGGTGCCTTTCTTTGCGAGACATTGTAAAAACTCCCTGGTCTTTATGGTTGAAATTGTGTTTGAAATTCACTGCTCGACTGAGGGACCTTAAAGATAATTACATATGAGGTAGTCATTCAAAAATCATATTAAACGCTATTATTGCACACAGAGTGAGTCCATGAAACTTATTATGTGACTTAAAGTTTTACTCCTGAACTTATTTAGGCTTGTCATAACAAAGGGGTTGAATACTTATCGACTCAAGATATTTCAGCTTTTCATTTTTTATTAATTTTGCAACAATTTCGAAAAACATAATTTTGCTTTGACATTATGGGGTATTGTGAGTAGGCCAGTGACAAAATAAAATCTACATTTAATCAAATCAAATCAAATTGTATTTGTCACATACACATGGTTAGCAGATGTTAATGCGAGTGTAGCGAAATTCTTGTGCTTCTAGTTCTGACAATGCAGTAATAACCAACGAGTAATCTAATCTAACAATTCCACAACTACTACCTTATACACACAAGTGTAAAGGGATAAAGAATATGTACATAAAGATATATGAATGAGTGATGGTACAGAACGGCATAGATAAGATGCAGTAGATGGTATCGAGTACAGTATATACATATGAGATGAGTAATGTAGGGTATATAAACATAAAGTGACATAGTTTAAAGTGGCTAGTGATACGTGTATTACATAAAGATGGCAAGATGCAGTAGATGGTATAGAGTACAGTATATACATATGAGATGAGTAATGTAGGGTATGTAAACATTATATTAAGTGGCATTGTTTAAAGAGGCTAGTGATACATTTACAGTTACATCAATTTCCATCAATTCCCATTATTAAAGTGGCTGGAGTTGAGTCAGTATGTTGGCAGCAGCCACTCAATGTTAGTGGTGGATGTTTAACAGTCTGATGGCCATGAGATAGAAGCTGTTTTTCAGTCTCTCGATCCCTGCTTTGATGCACCTGTACTGACCTCGGATTCTGGATGATAGCGGGGTGAACAGGCAGTGGCTCGGGTGGTTGTTGTCCTTGATGATCTTTATGGCCTTCCTGTGACATCGGGTGGTGTAGGTGTCCTGGAGGGCAGGTAGTTTGCCCCCGGTGATGCGTTGTGCAGACCTCACTACCCTCTGGAGAGGCTTACGGTTGTGGGCGGAGCAGTTGCCGTACCAGGCGGTGATACAGCCCGACAGGATGCTCTCGATTGTGCATCTTTAGAAGTTTGGGAGTGCTTTTGGTGTCAAGCCAAATTTCTTCAGCCTCCTGAGGTTGAAGAGGCGCTGCTGCGCCTTCTTCACAATGCTGTCTGTGTGGGTAGACCAATTCAGTTTGTCCGTGATGTGTATGCCGAGGAAATTAAAACTTACTACCCTCTCCACTACTGTCCCGTCGATGTGGATAGGGGGGTGCTCCCTCTGCTGTTTCCAGAAGTCCACAATCATCTCCTTTGTTTTGTTGACGTTGACGTTGAGGGTGAGGTTATTTTCCTGACACCACACTCCGAGGGCCCTCACTTCCTCCCTGTAGGCCGTCTCGTCAATGTTGGTAATCAAGCCTACCACTGTAGTGGTAGGTTTCTGGTTTGGGAATGTTTTAATCGTTGCTGTGGGTATAGCATCGCCGATGCACTTTCTAATGAACTCACTCACCGAATCAGCGTATTCATCAATGTTGTTGTTGGAGGCAATGCGGAACATATCCCAATCCACGTGATCGAAGCAGTCTTGAAGCGTGGAATCAATAATACATTTTCAATGTAGGCTGTAACAAGATCTGGAAAAAGTCAAGTGGTGTGAATAGTTTCTGAAGGCACTGTACACATTACACACATTACACACTCTTTTACACATCATTTGCTGCTGTTACTCTGTTCTTTATTTTACTCTTATAATTATCTATCCTGATGCCAAGTCACTATACCCTGCCTTAATGTACATATCTACCTGAAATACCTCGTACCTCTGCACATTGATCTGGTACAGGTACTCCCTGTATATAGCTCCACGTTGATCTGGTTCAGGTACTCCTGTATATAGCTCCACATTGATCTGGTACTTCCTGTATATAGCTCCACGTTGATCTGGTACTGGTACTCCCTGTATATAGCTCCACGTTGATCTGGTTCAGGTACTCCTGTATATAGCTCCACATTGATCTGGTACTTCCTGTATATAGCTCCACGTTGATCTGGTACTGGTACTCCCTGTATATAGCTCCACGTTGATCTGGTTCAGGTACTCCTGTATATAGCTCCACATTGATCTGGTACTTCCTGTATATAGCTCCACGTTGATCTGGTACTGGTACTCCCTGTATATAGCTCCACATTGATCTGGTACAGGTACTTCCTGTATATAGCTCCACGTTGATCTGGTACTGGTACTCCCTGTATATAGCTCCACATTGATCTGGTACAGGTACTTCCTGTATATAGCTCCACATTGATCTGGTACAGGTACTTCCTGTATATAGCTCCACATTGATCTGGTTCAGGTACTCCTGTATATAGCTCCACGTTGATCTGGTTCAGGTACTCCCTGTATATAGCTCCACATTGATCTGGTACTTCCTGTATATAGCTCCACATTGATCTGGTACAGGTACTTCCTGTATATAGCTCCACATTGATCTGGTTCAGGTACTCCTGTATATAGCTCCACGTTGATCTGGTTCAGGTACTCCCTGTATATAGCTCCACATTGATCTGGTACTTCCTGTATATAGCTCCACATTGATCTGGTACTGGTACTCCCTGTATATAGCTCCACGTTGATCTGGTTCAGGTACTCCTGTATATAGCTCCACATTGATCTGGTACAGGTACTCCTGTATATAGCTCCACATTGATCTGGTACAGGTACTCCCTGTATATAACTCCACATTGATCTGGTACTGGTACTCCCTGTATATAGCTCCACATTGATCTGGTACAGGTACTCCTGTATATAGCTCCACATTGATCTGGTACAGGTACTCCTGTATATAGCTCCACGTTGATCTGGTTCAGGTACTCCTGTATATAGCTCCACATTGATCTGGTTCAGGTACTCCCTGTATATAGCTCCACATTGATCTGGTACTCCTGTATATAGCTCCACATTGATCTAGTACAGGTACTCCCTGTATATAGCTCCACATTGATCTGGTACTGGTACTCCCTGTATATAGCTCCACGTTAATCTGGTACTGGTACTCCCTGTATATAGCTCCACATTGATCTGGTACTGGTACTCCCTGTATATAGCTCCACATTGATCTGGTACTGGTACTCCCTGTATTTAGCTCCACATTGATCTGGTACAGGTACTTCCTGTATATAGCTCCACATTGATCTGGTACTGGTACTCCTTGTATATAACTCCACATTGATCTGGTACTGGTACTCCCTGTATATAGCTCCACATTGATCTGGTACTGGTACTCCCTGTATATAGCTCCACATTGATCTGGTACAGGTACTCCTGTATATAGCTCCACATTGATCTGGTACAGGTACTCCCTGTATATAGCTCCACATTGATCTGGTACAGGTACTCCTGTATATAGCTCCACATTGATCTGGTACAGGTACTCCCTGTATATAGCTCCACATTGATCTGGTACAGGTACTCCTGTATATAGCTCCACATTGATCTGGTACAGGTACTCCCTGTATATAGCTCCACATTGATCTGGTAGCAGGTACTCCCTTTATATAGCTCCACATTGATCTGGTACAGGTACTCCCTGTATATAGCTCCACATTGATCTGGTACAGGTACTCCTGTATATAGCTCCACATTGATCTGGTACTGGTACTCCCTGTATTTAGCTCCACATTGGTCTGGTACAGGTACTCCCTGTATATAACTCCACATTGATCTGGTACTGGTACTCCCTGTATATAGCTCCACATTGATCTGGTACAGGTACTCCTGTATATAGCTCCACATTGATCTGGTACAGGTACTCCTGTACATAACTCCACATTGATCTGGTACTGGTACTCCCTGTATATAGCTCCACATTGATCTGGTACAGGTACTCCCTGTATATAGCTCCACGTTGATCTGGTTCAGGTACTCCTGTATATAGCTCCACATTGATCTGGTACAGGTACTCCTGTATATAGCTCCACATTGATCTAGTACAGGTACTCCTGTATATAGCTCCACATTGATCTGGTACAGGTACTCCTGTATATAGCTCCACATTGATCTGGTACAGGTACTCCTGTATATAACTCCACATTGATCTGGTACAGGTACTCCCTGTATATAGCTCCACATTGATCTGGTACAGGTACTCCTGTATATAGCTCCACATTGATCTGGTACAGGTACTCCCTGTATATAGCTTCACATTGATCTGGTACAGGTACTCCTGTATATAGCTCCACATTGATCTGGTACTCCCTGTATATAGCTCCACATTGATCTGGTAGCAGGTACTCCCTGTATATAGCTCCACATTGATCTGGTACAGGTACTCCCTGTATATAGCTCCACATTGATCTGGTACTGGTACTCCCTGTATATAGCTCCACATTGATCTGGTACTGGTACTCCCTGTATATAGCTCCACATTGATCTGGTACAGGTACTCCTGTATATAGCTCCACGTTGATCTGGTACTGGTACTCCCTGTATATAGCTCCACATTGATCTGGTACTGGTACTCCCTGTATATAACTCCATTCTTGTGTATTTTATTTTATTCCTCTAGTGTTACTATTTAATTTTTTTAACTCTGCATCGTTGAGAAGGGCTCTTAAACAAGCATTTCACGGTAAAGTCACATGTGACAGGCACATAAGGCACATGTGACAAATACAACTTGATCATAAAACTCATGTCACATACAGTGTCAACGTTTGATGTACAGTTACAAGATGACATGATGACATGGTGTCATATCCTGGGTTGTTCTGAACAGAATGAGCCTATGTTTGTCTATTGTGAAGAAAAATTGCAGCAGAACACCTGAATGCACTCATGACTCCTTTCTATGTGCACCATAATTAAGATCTGTTTCTCGGAATTGCCTTGTGAACGCCTAACATCGCAAGTCATGTTGGCAATAGAGCAAGCTTTCAAATGATGCCCACCTGACCCAGATGGCTATTTATAATGGGCATACACAACACAAGTAATTGTGTGATGGTGGGGATGCAGGGTTGTGTTCCAAACAAAACAACTACAAGTGTGCTTACACTAGTTCTTCAACAGCACATCTAGGAGAGCTCAAAAAAGCACCTTATATTTGAAGACTCTTCTTTGAGTCATAAAAGTGCCTTGAAATGACTTAGGAACTGTGCACATATTAGGGAGGTGTGTGGCCACTTGGAGACACCAGTTAGACCTCTCACTCAAACCTTTGTCATGTTTTGTCTTATGTTGCACCTTCCCCCACATTTTCCAGGAATATTCTTATAATTTCACTGAATGTATCCAGACTATTTTCTAAATTCATTAACAACAAATGCGGCAAAAAGTACAGTAAATGCAAAATGCACATAAAATCAACAGTGTAATGTTTCAGTCTTGTGTCAGGTGAACTGTTGTGTCTTAAACTTTGGTCTAATAATTTTTCCATAATCTCCAAACTGTTCCGTTTCAATTGCTACAGTACCATGCTTATGTATATGAATTTCATATTTCTTCTGTAAAAAACATTTAAATGTAGCCCTATCCACATAGGCCAATTCACACGAGTGTAATTAATTAATAGGACTAAATCAAATCAACCTTGAAATGCACTTTAAATACAGTTTGATTTGATTTAATCCTATTTTTTAACTACAATTTTTGGTTCAGATGGAGATGTGAATTCAACACATTTATTATTAACTTTCCATGATTCCATTTGAAATCAACCAGAGTGAAACTCTAGGCCTATATGTATTGTCTATTTTTAGTTGAATCCTGGGCTGAATTGAAACAATAGCTGTTGACTTCCCAAATGCTACAGTATATACCACGAGGCCTAAAGAGCAACATTGATGATATATAATTGATGAAGTATGGTTACATTTAATTTACTGTTGAGCCTACCCTTTGGAAATTCTTCGATAACAACATTGAATCTATTAATTGTATATTTCCCAGAAATCATTCTCACAATAGCACATTGGTAGTCAATGACAAATATCAACAGGGCTGGGCTTGGTTAAAACCCTGGAAGGGAAACCAAAGGGATAACTGTAGATTAAATTAAATTAAATGAATTATCCAGTAGGAGGTGCTTCACAGCTCATTGTTTTTTTTCTTATAGTGGATATTACGTTTAAGATCTGATGTTGTTTCAAAGGTACAAATTCAGCATATTTTTTACATAGTTACCATGGCGTAATCTTGTAGTTGAAATTTTACCCTGAAAAGATCAGTTTCTGTTGATGACTTTATTCAAGTCCAACGTATTTTCCACATAGATTCCACGTCACAGTACGTTGACAAATTATGTTGAAACAACGTCGATTTAATCAATTTGTGCCCAGTGGGAGATGATAAAGAAACACTGCAAGCAATTTAGATTATATTGGTAAAAAACAAAAACAACGATAACATTTGGGGCAGTCTTTCACACTGCCTACAATTGGTGGCTTAGAGACATGGAATCTTGCAAATTGAGGTTGAGGTTGAAATAAGGGGATAGTTGAGATCAGATCCAAGGGAGAACAAGGCAATATGGACACATGGGGTATGTAGCTCAGCATGGCTACTAATGGAAAGAAAACAGATTCCTCTCCTACAGACTTTTTCACCGGTATGGCAGATGCATGATTACTTGCCTCTGTGCTGCCAGTAATAGTCAACCCATGTGCTACATAGTATTTATTTTTTAATATAATTTTTTAAAAGGGTGGATCAGCTTAATATTGCGGAAAGATTGTTGCTTCCATCAATGTAATTGTCTGCATCATTTCCAATCCCCCATATCTTTTCTTTTGTAAATATATATACAGTGCCTTGCGAAAGTATTCGGCCCCCTTGAACTTTGCGACCTTTTGCCACATTTCAGGCTTCAAACATAAAGATATAAAACTGTATTTTTTTGTGAAGAATCAACAACAAGTGGGACACAATCATGAAGTGGAAATACATTTATTGGATATTTCAAACTTTTTTAACAAATCAAAAACTGAAAAATTGGGCGTGCAAAATTATTCAGCCCCCTTAAGTTAATACTTTGTAGCGCCACCTTTTGTTGCGATTACAGCTGTAAGTCGCTTGGGGTATGTCTCTATCAGTTTTGCACATCGAGAGACTGACATTTTTTTCCCATTCCTCCTTGCAAAACAGCTCGAGCTCAGTGAGGTTGGATGGAGAGCATTTGTGAACAGCAGTTTTCAGTTCTTTCCACAGATTCTCGATTGGATTCAGGTCTGGACTTTGACTTGGCCATTCTAACACCTGGATATGTTTATTTTTGAACCATTCCATTGTAGATTTTGCTTTATGTTTTGGATCATTGTCTTGTTGGAAGACAAATCTCCGTCCCAGTCTCAGGTCTTTTGCAGACTCCATCAGGTTTTCTTCCAGAATGGTCCTGTATTTGGCTCCATCCATCTTCCCATCAATTTTAACCATCTTCCCTGTCCCTGCTGAAGAAAAGCAGGCCCAAACCATGATGCTGCCACCACCATGTTTGACAGTGGGGATGGTGTGTTCAGCTGTGTTGCTTTTACGCCAAACATAACGTTTTGCATTGTTGCCAAAAAGTTCAATTTTGGTTTCATCTGACCAGAGCACCTTCTTCCACATGTTTGGTGTGTCTCCCAGGTGGCTTGTGGCAAACTTTAAACAACACTTTTTATGGATATCTTTAAGAAATGGCTTTCTTCTTGCCACTCTTCCATAAAGGCCAGATTTGTGCAATATACGACTGATTGTTGTCCTATGGACAGAGTCTCCCACCTCAGCTGTAGATCTCTGCAGTTCATCCAGAGTGATCATGGGCCTCTTGGCTGCATCTCTGATCAGTCTTCTCCTTGTATGAGCTGAAAGTTTAGAGGGACGGCCAGGTCTTGGTAGATTTGCAGTGGTCTGATACTCCTTCCATTTCAATATTATCGTTTGCAGTGCTCCTTGGGATGTTTAAAGCTTGGGAAATCTTTTTGTATCCAAATCCGGCTTTAAACTTCTTCACAACAGTATCTCGGACCTGCCTGGTGTGTTCCTTGTTCTTCATGATGCTCTCTGCGCTTTTGACGGACCTCTGAGACTATCACAGTGCAGGTGCATTTATACGGAGACTTGATTACACACAGGTGGATTGTATTTATCATCATTAGTCATTTAGGTCAACATTGGATCATTCAGAGATCCTCACTGAACTTCTGGAGAGAGTTTGCTGCACTGAAAGTAAAGGGGCTGAATAATTTTGCACGCCCAATTTTTCAGTTTTTGATTTGTTAAAAAAGTTTGAAATATCCAATAAATGTCGTTCCACATCATGATTGTGTCCCACTTGTTGTTGATTCTTCACAAAAAAACACAGTTTTATATCTTTATGTTTGAAGCCTGAAATGTGGCAAAAGGTCGCAAAGTTCAAGGGGGCCGAATACTTTCGCAAGGCACTGTATATATATATATCCATATACATACACGTACATACACATACACATATGCATACATATACACTTACATATAAATACACATACCTATATAGATGTACATGTTTTTTGTCTTTTTTTTTTAAATATACCTTTATTATTCCCCGCAAACCCTACCACCCTTCCCCCAATTGGAGTAAACTAATAAACAATAACACTTAGGCTTCTACCTTCAGTTTATACACCTTATACACATTTTACAGACACAATCTACTTTACAATAGTTATATTTTGTTTGTTTTTAGTCCTTCCTCTATTTCTGATGTCCATCCAGTTTGATTTCTATTGGTAACTGTGCTATTCCACAAAATATCTGAACCTATATACATTTTACAGATCCCGTATGTTTTACATTGGTTATCTTGTTATTAGTCCCACCCTTCAGCTCACTTCAACCCCTCCCATCTATCTCACAACACCGTCCATTTTGAATTTCTATTTGACATATATTTTTCAACTGTGCTGTGATGCTTCACAAAAGTACTGAACCTTTCTATTATCATAGCTTATACAGATTGTAAATTAAAAATATTTTTTTTTTGCTGAAATAATTATGATATTATTGATTGATTGACTGTGGCTTTTCAAATCACCCAGTATTGCTATCTGCAGTGTTAGTTCTACGCAAATGTTGCAATTCTTCAGCCATTCCTGGAACTTTGACCAAAAATGAGCCAAATATGGACAATACCAAAATAAATGATCAAATGACTCTGCCTCCTCACAGCAAAATCTGCAGTGCTGGGAAGATTGTATCCCCCATATATATAATATTCTATTGGTTGCAAGAATTTGAAATAGTAATTTAAATTAAAAAAATTGAAGTTTTGAATCAGGCGTTGATTTGCATATCAATTCATAAACCATGTGCCATGGAATAGGTACATCGAAAATCTCTTCCCAACTATTTAGCAATTTATATGGAACAGCTGTCAGTTTTTTGGTCGTTAAATCGAATTGGTATATTTTTTTATTTATCACACTTTTCTTTAACCATTTATGTTCTTTAATACAGGGCCGACAGACAAGTTCCTTACTTTTTCCCCCTTCTACTTGCCTCTTTAATTTTTGTGGTAATGCTGCAATTACTTGGTTGTAATTTTGGGTAGAACAGACATTCCCATATGTCTACGTTAGCTACATATGTGACATAACTCCACCAGTCCTATTTATGATATTATTCACAAAAATTATACATTTAAAAAAAAATCTTAGAAAAATACATTTTTTTTAATCAATTAGGATATTTGAGTTTAACCACAATATTTGTTGTATTATTTGTTCTGTCTTTTCAGGTGGATTAAACTGAAATTTCAACCAACTTTCTAAGGCTTGTTTAAAAAATAAAGATATTTTGGAGATGATTTCCTTTTCAAACAACCGAAAGTGAGCAGATGTAATCTGAATAAAGGGGAAAAGGCCCTTCTTGAACATAGGATGAGACATTCCTGCCAATTTACGAGAGAACCCGTTTGGATTTAAGTATAACTTTTGTATGACTGATGCCTTTAGTGAGAGGTCTAATGCTTTAATATATAATCATTTCTGCCCTCCGAATTCATATTCGTTATATAAATAGGCCCTTTTAATTTTGTCTGGCTTGCCATTCCAAATAAAATTCTATATTTTTTGTTTATATAATTTAAAAAGCAGGTCACTAGGTGTAGGCAAAACCATAAGGAAATAGGTAAAGTGTGATATGACTAAAGAGTTAATCAGGGGGATTTCTCCACAAATAGACAGGTCTTTTCCTTTCCATGGTAGCAAGATCTTATCTATTTTTGCTAATTTTCTATAAAAATGTATTGGAGTGAGATAATTTCTTTCTTTTTGGATTTGTATACCGAGTATGCCCACATCTCCGTCAGACCATTTCATTGGTAAACTACAAGGTGATGTAAAATTTGCATTTTTTTGTGATCCAATACGTGTTATTGACCAAATACTTATTTTCCACTATAATTTGCAAATACATTCATTGAAAATCCTACAATGTGATTTTCTGGATTTCTTTTTCTCATTTTGTCTGTCATAGTTGAAGTGTACCTATGATGAAAATTACAGGCATCTCTCATCTTTTTAAGTGGGAGAACTTGCACAATTGGTGGCTGAGAAGTTCCTCCTCTGTAATTTGGCCTTCACATGAGTCTTTCTGTACAGATGTTAATTTTACATTATTATTAGGAGAAAAAAAATCACACAATTAGCTTCAGTTAGTGGAGATGGAGGAGACTGAAACGAAAACATATTCTGAAAGTACTTTACTTCCTCTTTCAAAATATAATTCGGTGAATCATGTGTGACTCCATCATTTGTAACAAGTTTCAATAAGAAATGTTTGGTAGCATTTCTATATTGAAGATTGAAAAATAATTTGGTGCATTTTCCCCCATATTCCATTCAGTTCACTTTATTTTTATAATATATTACACCGGATCTTTCTTGAATAAGTTTCTCCATTTCTTTTTGTTTTTCCTCTAACTTGTTCTGTGTCTCTATAGTACCGTTTTTATTGCTATCTAACTGTACTGTTAGTCCTTCAATTTCCTTTGTTTATATGGACTCTATTGATCTAAATTGCTTTTGTTTTATAGATGAGTACTGAATTGCATGGCCTCTAAAGGCACATTTAAAAGTGTCCCATACAATAAGAGGATCTGCTGTACCTATGTTATGTCTGAAAAAGTCAGTTATATATTATTCTGTACTAGTTCTAAACAATTTATCATCTAGTAGGCTTTGATTAAATTTCCAATATCCTTGCTCACGTGGAAATTCTGTAAGAGTAATATATATGGCAATTATGTGATGATCCGACCGCATTCTGTCCCCTATCAACACTTTTTAAACTTTTGGTGCCAAAGAAAATGGCATAAGAAAGTAGTCAAGACGACTTGCTTGATTAAGCCCCCGCCATGTATATCTCACTAGGTCAGGATATTTTAGTGTGCTACATTGTAGTAACTGATCTACTGAATTCACACACACACACAGACACACAGACACACACACAGACACACAGACACACACACAGACACACACACACACACACACACACACACACACACACACACACACACACACACACACACACACACACACACACACACACACACACAGCTGTGCTTCAAGACTGTCAAAAGGCCACCAGTTTATTATGGAGAGAGATCTTGTGGAATTCTAAACAAATGCATGCAGGACTATGTATCTCTACACACTTTCCACTTCCTTCAGTTTCCATAACTTGTGTCCAGAGCATTTGTCCCAGAATCTACCCAATTAAGCTAACTCCCAGGTAAGGGATTAAATGTGAAGCATCAGTAGGTGCTGACTGCACCAGGCGGCCGTGGCCTAGCTATCTGACAGCACATCAATTGTAGTCAGATGGACGGGAGCCTGGGAGCAGCAGCGCTGATTAAACCAATCCTTGTTGGAGCTGACGTCTCTCCGGAGTCCCACCCGTCACCAATGGCAACTCAAGCGCTGAGAGTGAAATAGTGTTCAGGGTCACCAAGGTTTTTGATGATCTGGCAGCGAGCGTACATTTAGAGGTGACGCTCAACCCTCTCTCCTTCTCCAACTATCCCAAAATAGAATGATTTACCAGCCAATGCTAAGAACTCCAGTGCTCACACACAGTATCCTTAGAAATAATGGTTGACTCCTTCTGTCACTATTTCCTCCCTTAATGAATTGGGGATCCTTCAACTGTGTGTTATAACTGCAAGGCACACCAAACTGGCCCAACAGAATTAAACCATACAACTGAACTGCACTGCATGAGGCCTGATCTAAATAGAACACCAGAGCTGATCACCACTGTCAGGTTTCTATTCAGACTCTCATCTTGAGAACTGCTGATGGTAAAATGAGACTCAGACTTTTACAGCAAATGTCACATCACAGCCTCTTCCTACCAAACACCTAGAACAAATAGTTTTCAGATCCTTTTGATTATACAGTAGATGTCCTGTGATGTGTTGGTCAAAACTGTGGCAATGGAGTGTGTGATCATGTTTGCTAAAATGCACGGTATAGTATGCAGTCCTACTGTCACTGTGTTGTCTTAAACCTAGGTTTTTAAAACCAACAGCAATATAAAGGCATTGTAATTAATAACCTTCTTCACTGTATAATATAAACTGAGGGTTTAAGATGAATGTGTCTCCAGTACTGCAACATTGACTAAGGACACAGTGTACTCTTAATCGGTGAGACTCAGTAGGTAAGATGGCGCCAGAGAAGAAAGTTTGTTTATTTGTGTTGTTTGTAACTTATATTTTTACTTATTATGTATATAATTTTGCCATTAGCGCATCTTATGACTGAAAATAACACTGAGATTACTCACCACAAACTGACAGAATCCTTATTTTCGGGTTAACGAGTCTGACCCGCCCAACGCGAACGATATACTGCTTTCTCAGGAACAGGCCCAGATCCCCGTGATTTGGGTGTAGAGGAGGCGGAGAAAAAGGGGCCGGAGAGCGGGCTGCCTTCTGAGAATTTGTAGGCGATTGAAGAAACCGCCACTTCCTTCCATTCTGCTAACAAATGTGCAATCTTTGGACAATAAAATCGATGACCTACACGGAAGATTAAACTACATACGGGACATTCAAAACTGTAATATCTTATGCTTCACGGAGACGTGGCTGAACAACGACACTATCAACATACAGCTGGCTGGTTATACGCTGCACCGGCAGGATAGAACAGCGGTGTCTGGTAAGACAAGGGGCGGCGGACTATGTATTTTTGTAAATAACAGCTGGTGCACTATATCTAAGGAAGTCTCGAGCTATTGCTTGCCTGAGGTAGAGTATCTCATGATAAACTGTAGACCACACTACCTACCTGGAGAGTTTTTATCTGCATTTTTCGTAGCTGTTCACATACCACCACAGTCAGAGCCTGGCACTAAGACTGCATTGAATGAGCTGTATTAAGCAAACAAGAAAACGCTCACACAGAGGCGTCGCTCCTAGTAGCCGGGGACTTTAACGCAGGGAAACTTAAATCAGTTTTACCAAATTTCTATCAGCATGATAAATGTACAATCAGAGGGGAAAAAATCTGGACCACCTTTACTCCACACAGAGATGCATACAAAGCTCTCCCTCGCCCTCCATTTGCCAAATTTGACCATAATTCTATCCTCTGATTCCTGCTTACAAACAAAAATTAAAGCAGGAAGCACCAATGACTAGATCAATAAAAAAAAGTGGTCAGATGAAGCAGGTGCTAAGCTACAGGACTGTTCTGCTAGCACAGACTGGAATATGTTCCGGGATTCCTCCGATGGCAATGAGGAGTACATCACATCAGTTATTGGCTTCATCAATAAGTGCATCGATGACGTCGTCCCCACAGTGACCATACGTACTTACCCCAACCAGAAGACATGGATTACAGCCAACATCCACACTGGGCTAAAGGCTAGAGCTGCCGCTTTGAAGGAGCAAGGCTCTAACCGGGAAGCTTATAAGAAATACTGCTATGCCCTCTGATGAACCATCAAACAGGCAAAGCATCAATACAGGACTAAGATCGAATCATACTACACCGGCTCTGACGTTCGTCGGATGTGGCAGGGTTTGCAAACCATTACAGACTACAAAGGGAAGCACAGCCGAGAGCTGCCCAGTGACACGAGCCTACCAGACGAGCTAAACTGCTTCTATGCTCGCTTCAAGGAAAACAACACTGAAACATGCATGAGAGCACCAGCTGTTCTGGAAGACCGTGTGATCACGCTCTCCGCAGCCGATGTGAGTAAGACCTTTAAACAGGTCAACATTCTCAAGGCCGCAGGGCCAGATGGATTACTAGGACGTGTACTGCGAACATGCGGTGACCAACTGGCAAGTGTCTTCACTGACATTTTCAACCTCTCCCTGTCCGAGTCTGTAATACCAACATGTTTTAAGCAGACCAGCATAGTGCCTGTGCCCAAGAACACTAAGGTACCCTGCCTAAACGACTACCGACCCGTAGCACTCACGTCTGTAGCCATGAAGTGCTTTGAAAGGATGGTCATGGCTCACATCAACACCATTACCCCAGAAACCCTAGACCCACTACAATTTGCATACAGATCTACAGATGATGCAATCTCTGTTGCACTCCACACTGCCCTTTCCCACCTGGACAAAAGGAACACCTATGTTAGATGGCTGTTCATTGACTACAGCTCAGCGTTCAACACCATTGTGCCCTCAAAGCTCATCAATACGCTAAGGACCCTGGGACTTAACATCTCCCTCTGCAACTGGATCCTGGACTTCCTTACGAGCCGCCCACAGGTGGTAAGGGTAGGTAACAACACAGGGGCCCCTCAGGGGTGCGTGCTCAGTCCCCTCCTGTATCCCTGTTCACTCATGACTGCACGGCCAGGCTCGACTCCAACACCATCATTAAGTTTGCCGATGACACAACAGTGGCAGGCCTGATCACCGACAACGTCGAGACAGCCTATAAGGGAGGAGGTCAGAGACATGGCTGTGTGGTGCCAGGACAACAACCTCTCTCTCAACGTGATCAAGACAAAGGAGATGATTGTGGATGACAGGAAAAAGAGGACTGAGCTCGCCCCCATTCTCATTGACGGGTCTGCAGTGGAGCAGGTTGAGAGCTTCAAGTTCTTTGGTGTCCACATCACCAACAAACTAACATGGTCCAAGCACACCAAGACAGTCATGAAGAGTGCACAACAAAACCTTTACCCCATCAGGAGACTGAAAAGATACCGCACGGCAAGCGGTACTGGAGAGCCAAGTATAGGTCCATGAGGCTTCTAAACAGCTTCTACCCCCAAGCCATGAGAATCCTAATCAAATGGCTACCCAGACTTTTTGCATTGCCCCCCCTCGTCTTTTACTCCGCTGCTACTCTCTGTTATCAGCTATGCATATTCACTTTAGTAACTCTACCTACATGTACATGTTACCTCAACTAACCGGTGCCCCCGCACATTGACTCGGTACCGGTACCCCCCTGTATAAATCTCGCTATTGTTATTTTACTGCTGCTCTTTAATTACTTGTTACTTTTATTTCTTATTCTTATCTGTATTTTTTAAAACTGCATTGTTGGTTAGGGGCTAGTAAGTAAGCATTTCACTGTAAGGTCTACACCTGTTGTATTCTGTGCATGTGACTCATACAATTTGATTTGATTTGAGGATACAAAGCACTGGCTGTTCCTCCCAGGCCAATCCATCCATCATTGCTACACTGAATCATCTCATTGTCAATAACGGATGGAGCAATACATTACAGTCATGTGGTAACTGTTAGTGTTAATGACATTGAGCAGACATTGAGTACAGAAAAAGCCTAGATGGACAACACGCTTAGTAAGGCAATAATATATGGAAATTCATTGTGAGGTAAACAAATAGGAGACAGGTGGATTCGGCTAAGAGGCCTGCTCACAAGGAGTGCCATTTCACTGCAATATTCAACAACAATATACAAATGACTACTTCAGTGCAAAACAACCCAAAATCTGTCCCCCCACCTCCACATCGTCAAAGGTTGAGATTTTCAATCACTGGAATAATTGCAGATTTTATATTACAATGGGACTTTGACATTTTCATACATTCTAAACCCCCAGTGTTGCCAAAGTTCCTACTTTGTGTGCCACTGCACATGTGGGCTGATATTAACTTCCTGTTTCCCCAATAAATCAGGGAGCCCTGTCCGCTTATCTCTGTCTGATACCCAGATCAATCTGCCTTTTAATCCCCAGCCCACTCCGCCTAGTGTGAAGCCAGCACATCAGGCACAGCCCGCCAGCCTGTGTCCCAAATCCAAAGTCAAAGCCACAGGAAGAGATGGGGAGTGAGGATTGATCTCAGCAATGGTAGGAAAAGAATTCAGAGTGCATACGGGGTTTATGTGTGATCTGTAAATGCCATAATGCTAATCTGAATACCAAACAAGGTGTCTGATTTGCTTATGCTATGCCCGGCAGAGCTGTGATGTATCATTGGGCTCATCTGTATTTGTCTGCCTGCATGGTTTCACAACTCCAGTCAAAACTGCTGTCAACAACAAAAGAGTGCCAAAGTTATAGACAATTTCCTGAGCTTGAGACTTGGGTCAAATCAAATCAAATGTTATTGGTCACATATTTTGCAGATTTTTATTGCGGGTGAAGGGAAAAGCTTGTGTTCCTAGCTCCAACAGTGCAGTAGTATCTAACAAGTCACAACAATAAACATATCTATTGAATTTAATAAAATACAGTAAAATAGAATACAGTATATACATATGAGATCTGTAAAGCAGTATGTTAAACATTATTTTAAAATCATTAAAGTGACTAGTGTTCCATTATTAAAGTGGCCAGTGATTCCAAGTCTATGGATATAGGGCAGCAGCCTCTAAGCTGCAGGGTTGCATAACTGGGTGAAAGCCGGCTAGTGATGGCTATTTATCAGTCTGATGGCCTTGAGATTGAAACTGTTTCTCAGTCTCTCGTCCCAGCTTTGATGCACATGTACTGACCTCACCTTCTGGATGATAGGGGGGTGAACAGGCTGTGGCTTGGGTGATTGATGTCCTTGATGATCTTTTTGGCCTTCCTGTGACATCGGGTGCTGTTCATGTCCTGCAGTGGCGGATTTAGGAATGGGCGACATGTGCAGCCTACATCTTGCTGGGGGTTAGCATGGGGCACCCGCACAATTTTTTTTGGAATGGTGACATTTGCGCGATCAGTTTTCTATCATTCATTTGCACGTCACGTCAATGATATCATGTCACCGTGTGGAACTGTTGGTCAATTAACCTTGTCGGAGTGGGCGCCCGATTCTAGTTTGTGAGCTAGAGCTTGTTAGGGCTAGGGTCCTTTTTCAGAATTTCCGCCTGACTTACGTGCCCAAAGTAAACTGCCTGTTACTCAGGCCCAGAAGCCAGTGAGGCACATAATTGGTACCATTGGATAGAAAATACTTTGAAGTTTGTAGAAATGTATAAATAATGTATGAGACTATAACACAATTGATATGGTAGGAGAAAATCCAAAGAAAAACCCACCAGAATTAATTTTTTTGAGAGCTCCCAGCTCCCAGATTGCAATTCCTATGGCTTCCACTAGATGTCAACAGTCTTTGTTCAAGGTTTCAGGCTTGTGTCTTCCAAAACGAGGAAGAATTTTGAGTTTTGGTACAGGGAGTCAGAGTTGGAAATCAGTCTGTGGGCACGCGACAAAGAGGGCGCGCACGTGCTAATTTTACTTTTCTATTGAACATACTTCTTTCCATATGAAATATTATAGTTTAATTAAATTTTAGGGTACCTGAGGATTAAAAAAAATGTAGTTTGACTTTTTGGGATATAAAGAAGGATTTTATCTAACAAAACGACCATGCATGTTGTAGCTGGGACCCTTTGGATTGCAAATCAGAGGAAGATTTTCAAAAAGTAATTGATTATTTAATCGGTATTTGTGATTTTTTGAAGCCTGTGCTGGATGAAAAATATCCCATGGCATGCTTTCGCTGTAAAGCCTACTGTAAATCGGACAATGCAGTTACATTAACAAGAATTTAAGCTTTTAACCGATATAAGACACTTGTATATACCTAGATGTTTAATAGCCATACTTTTTACGATTATTTATTTGAATTGCGCGCCCTCCAATTTCACCGGAAATTGTCGACAGGTTACTGACAAAAGGCAGGCTACTGCCTGAGAAGGTCTCCCACTCAGAAGTACGAGATACGGAGGGGGGCGGGGGTAGGTTGACCTCAGATCTCCCCACTGGAAGCCTGCGGTAGGGGGAGTGGGGAAATCTATCAAATAGCACACCTATTGTACAGTACTAATTCAATTAGTAAAATTAGTCACACTACGAAATGCAACCAAATAAACCACAATTCATTCATAATGCTAAACGTCCTCTCACTGTCAACTTTTATTTTCAGCAAACTTAACGTGTAAATATTTGTACGAACATAACAAGATTCACCACCTGAGACATAAACTGAACAAGTTCCACAGACATGTGACTAACAGAAATGGAATAATGTGTCCCTGAACAAAGAGGGGGTCAAAATCAAAAGTAACAGTCAGTATCTGGTGTGGCCACCAGCTGCATTAAGTACTGCAGTGCATCTCCTCCTCATGGACTGCACCAGATTTGCCCGTTCTTGTTGTGAGATGTTACCCCACTCTTCCACCAAGGCACCTGCAAGTTCCCAGATATTTCGGGGAGGAATGGCCCTAGCCCTCACCCTCCGGTCCAACAGGTCCCTGACATGCTCAATGGGATTGAGATCCAGGCTCTGGCCGTGGCAGGACACTGACATTCCTGTCTTGCAGAAAATCACACACAGAACGAGCAGTATGGCTGGTGGCATTGTCATGCTGGAGGGTCGTGTCAGAATGAGCCTGCAGGAAGGGTACCACATGAGGGAGGAGGATGTCTTCCCTATAACGCACAGCGTTGAGATTGCCTGCAATGACAACAAGCTCAGTCCAATAATGCTGTGACACACCCCCCAGACCATGACGGACCCTCCACCTCCAAATCTATCCCGCTCCAGAGTACAGGCCTCGGTGTTACGCTCATTCCTTTGAAAATAAACTTGAATCCAACAATCACCCTGGTGATACAAAACCGGGACTCGTCAGTGAAGAGCACATTTTTGCCAGTCCTGTCTGGTCCTGCAACAGTGGGTTTGTGCCCATTGGCGACATTGTTGCTGGTGATGTCTGGTGAGGACCTGCCTTACAACAGGCCTACAAGCTCTCAGTTCAGCCTCTCTCAGCCTATTGCGGACAGTCTGAGCACTGATGGAGGGATTGTGCGTTCCTCGGGCAGTTGTTGCTGCCATCCGGTACCTGTCCCGCAGATGTGATGTTTGGCTGTACCGATCCTGTGCAGGTGTTGTTACATGTAGTCTGCCTCTGCAAGGAAGATCAGCTGTCCGTCCTGTCTCCCTGTAGCGCTGTCTTAGGCGTCTCACAGTACGGACATTGCAATTTATTGCCCTGGCCACATCTGCAGTCCTCAAGTTTTCATACCTGTGATCTAAATTGCCTACCGTCTGTAAGCTGTTAGTGTCTTAAGGACCGTTCCACAGGTGCATGTTCATTAATTGTTTATGATTTGTTGAACAAGCATGGGAAACAGTGTTTAAACCCTTTACAATGAAGATCTGTGAAGTTATTTGGATTTTTACGGTTTTAATCGTTGAAAGACAGGGTCCTGAAAAAGGGACGTTTACTTTTTTGCTGAGTTTAGTTTTACAGACATATTTTTTTTTCTTCTGTTTTTTGCGAAATCGTTAAGAATAATATAAAACCAGTTTGCACACCATCAAGGTGAACTGGTTTAGTCTTGTCTCTTGGTTGACAGTGTTGGGGGATGGGTAATGTATTGATGCTCGAGTGCCAAATCAACACATATGGATAAGAAAAGGTCTAAGCCATCAGGTGCCCAGGAAAAAGAGGAAAGAAGAAGAGGAGAAACGCGCAAAAGATAAAGGTATGCAGCTATGTCATCTCTTTATGAGTATAATATTATGCATGTAATGATATAGGATCGTATAACATTTATGTTTGTTAGCCTATGTTGCTTGCTATGCTAATACACATAGGGCGACAATATTTCTGTCCAACTAGCTTACATAACATTGGATATCATTTCACACAGTTTCATCATGATAATGTGTGTAGCCTGCAGAAAAACAATTTCCATCTAACTAGCACATTATTGATTTGATTAACCTTCATTGAGGTGACATCATAAAGGTTTTCTGTGATTGTATTGACTGAGCTCAGTAAGGGGAATATCCAATGCTGTAGGCTAACTTAAAAGACATCTATATTATGCTGATATTTTGTAACTTTTGTGATATATTGAGTCCTTTGGGGTGTCTTATGCCTAGAATTAGCCAAGGAGGTTGTATGGATGATTTGGTTCCTATTATGAAAGTTTGATCAATTGTGCATCAAATGTATTTAGGGTGTCAGACTCATATACTGTATTTCAATGCAAATTCAGGGGCACTTCTGAAATATTTTGGAGCACCTTCTGGCACTGGCCAGAATGAGGATCCATCTACCTCCTCAGCCACACAGGCCTCTTCATAAATGTTTTCTGAGCCTGAGGATGAAGACCCATTTGCTTCCACTTCTCCCCAGCAGGATTCTTCAGGTGTGTTTGTGCGCACCCGCACGTGTGTGTATGTGTGTGGGTACATGCATATGTGCTTATGTGTACATCCCTGCATAACATAAACAAAATAATGAATTTCCCTTTTGCAAAGTTTTACATTTCCATATTGTAGGTAACAATGATGATTTTATTATTATTAGACCCTGCTGCTGAGGATGAATCACTGTCTACAGACCCTGCTGCTGAGGATGAATCATTGTCTACAGACCCTGCTGCCGAGGATGAATCATTGTCTACAGACCCTGCTGCTGAGGATGAATCACTGTCTACAGACCCTGCTGCTGAGGATGAACCACTGTCTACAGACCCTGCTGCTGAGGATGAACCACTGTCTACAGACCCTGCTGCTGAGGATGAACCACTGTCTACAGACCCTGCTGCTGAGGATGAACAACTGTCTACAGACCCTGCTGCTGAGGATGAATCATTGTCTACAGACCCTGCTGCTGAGGATGAACCACTGTCTACAGACCCTGCTGCCGAGGATGAACCACTGTCTACAGACCCTGCTGCTGAGGATGAACCACTGTCTACAGACCCTGCTGCCGAGGATGAATCATTGTCTACAGACCCTGCTGCTGAGGATGAATCATTGTCTACAGACCCTGCTGCTGTGGATGAACCACTGTCTACAGACCCTGCTGCTGTGGATGAATCACTGTCTACAGACCCTGCTGCTGAGGATGAATCATTGTCTACAGACCCTGCTGCTGAGGATGAACCACTGTCTACAGACCCTGCTGCCGAGGATGAATCATTGTCTACAGACCCTGCTGCTGAGGATGAATCATTGTCTACAGACCCTGCTGCTGAGGATGAATCATTGTCTACAGACCCTGCTGCTGAGGATGAACCACTGTCTACAGACCCTTCTGCTGAGGATGAATCATTGTCTACAGACCCTGCTGCTGAGGATGAATCATTGTCTACAGACCCTGCAGCTGAGGATAAATCACTGTCTGCAGACCCTGCTGCCGAGGATGAATCATTGTCTACAGACCCTGCTGCTGAGGATGAATCATTGTCTACAGACCCTGCTGCTGAGGATGAACCACTGTCTACAGACCCTGCTTCTGAGGATGAATCATTGTCTACAGACCCTGCTGCTGAGGATGAATCATTGTCTACAGACCCTGCTGCTGAGGATGAACCACTGTCTACAGACCCTGCTGCTGAGGATGAATCATTGTCTACAGACCCTGCTGCTGAGGATGAATCATTGTCTGCAGACCCTGCTGCTGAGGATGAATCATTGTCTACAGACCCTGCTGCTGAGGATGAACCACTGTCTACAGACCCTGCTGCCGAGGATGAATCATTGTCTACAGACCCTGCTGCTGAGGATGAATCATTGTCTACAGACCCTGCTGCTGAGGATGAACCACTGTCTACAGACCCTTCTGCTGAGGATGAATCATTGTCTACAGACCCTGCTGCTGAGGATGAATCATTGTCTACAGACCCTGCTGCTGAGGATGAACCACTGTCTACAGACCCTGCTGCTGAGGATGAATCATTGTCTACAGACCCTGCTGCTGAGGATGAATCACTGTCTACAGACCCTGCTGCTGAGGATGAATTATTATCTACAGACCCTGCTGCTGAGGATGAATCATTGTCTACAGACCCTGCTGCTGAGGATGAATCATTGTCTACAGACCCTGCTGCTGAGGATGAATAATTGTCTACAGACCCTGCTGCTGAGGATGAATCATTGTCTACAGACCCTGCTGCCGAGGATGAATCATTGTCTACAGACCCTGCTGCTGAGGATGAACCACTGTCTACAGACCCTGCTGCTGAGGATTAATCATTGTCTACAGACCCTGCTGCTGAGGATGAATCATTGTCTACAGACCCTGCTGCTGAGGATGAACCACTGTCTACAGACCCTGCTGCTGAGGATGAATCATTGTCTACAGACCCTGCTGCTGAGGATGAATCATTGTCTGCAGACCCTGCTGCTGAGGATGAATCATTGTCTACAGACCCTGCTGCTGAGGATGAACCACTGTCTACAGACCCTGCTGCTGAGGATGAATCATTGTCTACAGACCCTGCTGCTGAGGATGAATCACTGTCTACAGACCCTGCTGCTGAGGATGAATCATTGTCTGCAGACCCTGCTGCTGAGGATGAATCATTGTCTACAGACCCTGCTGCTGAGGATGAACCACTGTCTACAGACCCTGCTGCTGAGGATGAATCATTGTCTACAGACCCTGCTGCTGAGGATGAATCACTGTCTACAGACCCTGCTGCTGAGGATGAATCATTGTCTACAGACCCTGCTGCTGAGGATGAATCATTGTCTACAGACCCTGCTGCTGAGGATGAATCATTGTCTACAGACCCTGCTGCTGAGGATGAACCACTGTCTGCAGACCCTGCTGCTGAGGATGAATCATTGTCTACAGACCCTGCTGCTGAGGATGAACCACTGTCTACAGACCCTGCTGCTGAGGATGAATCATTGTCTACAGACCCTGCTGACTGGCCTTCAGTTCTGACTGACAGAATTCGGACACAACTAGTTTGGAGAGGAACAAGTGAGATACCACCGAAATTTGTTTTCCCAAGGAATGAGAGTGATGGAAGAAGTTGCCACCACCTGTATTTCAGGAAGCCCTTGGCGAGTGGTGAAAAAATCCCTAGAAGTTGGTTGGTGTATTCTGAAAGAAACAACAGCCTCTTCTGCTTCTGCTGCAAACTCTTTTCTAATCAAATATATTTAGCAAACCCAGGACTGACAGACTGAAAACATGCAAGTTCTTTGCTAACTTCAAACGACAGCAGTCCAGAACACCAAAACTGCATGGAAACATGGAAAGAACTAGCAATGAGGATAAAAAAATGGGAAACAATTGGTAAGCATGAGATGGCACTTATGGAGGCTGAGAGGATAAGATAGCAAGAGGTGTTGACACGTCTGACTGCTATTGTGCAGTCTCTGGCAATTAGAACCTCACCTAACCTCAGATTGCATCTCAGCCTCTTCATTCAAAGACTCAATCATGGACACTCTTACTGGCAGTTGTGGCTGCTTTACGTGATGTATTGTTGTCTCTACCTTCTTGCCCTTTGTGCTGTTGTCTGTGCCCAATAATGTTTGCATCATGTTTTGTGTTGCTACCATGTTGTTGTCATGTTGTGTTGCTACCATGCTGTGTTGTCATGTGTTGCTGCCATGTTGTTGTCATGTTGTGTTGCTACCATGCTGTGTTGTCATGTCTTGCTGCCTTGCTATGTTGTTGTCTTAGGTCTCTCTTTATGTAGTGCTGTGTTGTCTCTCTTGTCGTGATGTGTGTTTTGTCATATATTTATGTTTTTTTTTATATATATATACAGTGGGGCAAAAAAGTATTTAGTCAGCCACCAATTGTGCAAGATCTCCCACTTAATATTGGTTAGGCTACAGTCAGGCTGGGGAAATGTCAGCTAAGATAAGATGAGTGCTGCCCATCATCATCTTGTTTAGTTGGCTCATTTATTAGAACATTTTGCCATGTTAAACTATGTAGTTCACAAGTGGTATATTTTTCCCTTCACTCACAGTCTCTTAGTAGCCCAGGCCTACTCCTGACCAAAAGCCTGTGACTTCATTGACTTGTCTGATAATCAATCAATGTGATTTTGTTTGAGACTCACATGCTTTTGAAAATAGGATTGCTATTTTTTGTTTTATCGGTATCATGAAGGTAAGACCCTACACCTGCTCCCTAACAAAGTGGGGTGAGGGTAGGAAAGAGATAAAACTTGGATCAAAAAAGCATGGGCTTGGGCTCTGTTTCAAAATATTTTTTATATATTTTGATAATATATTTGTTTTATATTACTGAGGTTGCACACATTCCCGTGACACAAGTTGTGTGGGAAAAATATTTGGTTTTTATTTTGTTATATTCTATTATATTCTTACTATGAAATGTACAGTGGGGCAAAAAAGTATTTAGTCAGCCACCAATTGTGCAAGTTCTCCCACTTAATAAGATGAGAGAGGCCTGTAATTTTCATCATAGGTACACTTCAACTATGACAGACAAAATGAGAAGAAAAAAAATCCAGAAAATCACATTGTAGGATTTTTTATGAATTTATTTGCAAATTATGGTGGAAAATAAGTATTTGGTCAATAACAAAAGTTTATCTCAATACTTTGTTATATACCCTTTGTTGGCAATGACAGAGGTCAAACATTTTCTGTAAGTCTTCACAAGGTTTTCACACACTGTTGGTATTTTGGCCCATTCCTCCATGCAGATCTCCTCTAGAGCAGTGATGTTTTGGGACTATTGCTGGACAACACAGACTTTCAACTCCCTCCAAAGATTTTCTATGGGGTTGAGATCTGGAGACTGGCTAGGCCACTCCAGGACCTTGAAATGCTTCTTACGAAGCCACTCCTTCGTTGCCCGGGCGGTGTGTTTGGGATCATTGTCATGCTGAAAGACCCAGCCACGTTTCATCTTCAATGCCCTTGCTGATGGAAGGCTTTGTTACTTTGGTCCCAGCTCTCTGCAGGTCATTCACTAGGTCCGCCCGTGTGGTTCTGGGATTTTTGCTCACCGTTCTTGTGACCATTTTGACCCCACGGGGTGAGATCTTGCGTGGAGCCCCAGATCGAGGGAGATTATCAGTGGTCTTGTATGTCTTCCATTTCCTAATAATTGCTCCCAGAGTTGATTTCTTCAAACCAAGCTGCTTACCTATTGCAGATTCAGTCTTCCCAGCCTGGTGCAGGTCTACAATTTTGTTTCTGGTGTCCTTTGACAGCTCTTTGGTCTTGGCCATAGTGGAGTTTGGAGTGTGACTGTTTGAGGTTGTGGACAGGTATCTTCTATACTGATAACAAGTTCAAACAGGTGCCATTAATACAGGTAACGAGTGGAGGACAGAGGAGCCTCTTAAAGAAGAAGTTACAGGTCTGTGAGAGCCAGAAATCTTGCTTGTTTGTAGGTGACCAAATACTTATTTTCCACCATAATTTGCAAATAAATTCATTAAAAATCCTACAATGTGATTTTCTGGAGAAAAAAAAATCTAATTTTGTCTGTCATAGTTGAAGTGTACCTATGATGAAAATTACAGGCCTCTTTCATCTTTTTAAGTGGAAGAACTTGCACAATTGGTGGCTGACTAAATATTTTTTGCCCCACTGTATATATTTTTATTCCCAGCCCCTGTCCCCACAGGAGGTATTTTGCCTTTTGGTAGGCCGTCATTGTAGTTAAGAATTTGTTCTTAACTTACTTGCCTAGTTAAATAAAGGTTAAATAAAATCTGAACAGTTACCCTTTTGTGATTAGAATTGTATCACAAAAGGAAGAGCCCCACATAAAGGAACATTTTATGGTGTTTTTGGAGGCAGAGGGGGGCTGACATTTGGCATCCCCGATTCTCAAAAGATTAGAGGAGCTAAAAATTCCTTTTGAGGACTGCAGAGGACAGTCTTATGATAATGGGGCCAACATGATAGGCAAAAACAAAGGTGTCCAAGCCAGACTCATGGACATTAATCTAAGAGCTCTATTTGTGCCATGTGGGGCTCACACATTGAATCTGGTTGTAGCTGATGCTACTAAAAGTTATGTCGATGCCACTGGTTACTTTGGCATCTTACACAAACTGTACACCTTGTTCTCAGCCTCCACACAGCGATGGGCCATCCTGAAAAAACATGTGGACATCACTTTGAAGATGTGGACGGAGACAAGGTGGGAGAGTAAAGTTAAGAGTGTCGGGCCACTGAGGTATCAGGCAGCAGCGGTGAGAGAGGCACCAAAGACCCTGTGATAAAGATTGAGGCCCAATCCTTGTCAGAGGAGGTGGGATCATACCGCTTCGGCATCTGTACAGTGGTGTGGTATGACATCTTGAGCCAGATCCAACATGTGAGCAAGCTGATGCAGTCTCCCAGTATGCATATGGATGTTGCAGTCAGTCTTCTCAGAAAGACAGAGAGGTCTCAGAAACTATAGGGCAACAGGCTTTATGACAGCACAAACGTCAGCCAAGGATATTTTCGAGGGTATGAATGTAGCAGCCTTTCTACAACAAAAAAGGCTGAGGTCCACAAAGCGACACTTTTCATATGAATCATTTGATGGGCCTTTGAGTGATGCCCTGAAGAAGCTGGAGGTGACATTTTTCAATGTCGTTGCTGATGCTGCAACCCTTGCTCAGCCCTTCAGGAAAGATTCTCCACATTGGAAAATGTGGGAGAGAAGTTTGGAGTGCTGTCAACCTTCCAAAGTCTCTCAAATGAGGAGCTGACAGAACAATGTGAGGCCCTTAGTATGACACTGCACTATAAAGAACACTCAGACTTGGATGGCAGAGAGCTTGCACAGGAACTATAGAACTTGCCTGACTTGCCATTGAAGACCATGACCCTGCTTGAGCTGATTATATTTATACATGAAAGGGAGATCTCAGAAATGTATCCAAATTTGTGGACTGCTCTCAGAATTTGTCTTACACTTCCAGTGACCGTAGCTGAAGCAGAGAGGAGCTTTTCAAAGCTGAAACTCATCAAATCCTACCTGAGGTCCACCATGTCACAGGAACACCTTAGTGGCCTTGCTGTCATCAGTATTAACCATGCAATTGCTGGGCAGATTTCTTATGATGATATAATTGATGACTTTGCATCAAGAAAGGCAAGAAAGGTCCAGCTTTAGATGGCAGTTGTGCAATTTAGTTTGTGTGTTTCCTGTTTGAAGTGCAATAGTGTAGTAATCAGGTTCTCTTCTTTATAAGTGTGTTATTCTATTTGTGTATTTGTGTGATATAGGATTTGTGCAATTTAGTTGCAGCTGTGTTTTTTTGTTAGCAATAGGGTAATAACATTTAAAACAATATAAATATAAAACTATATACATAAATACATACAAAAAGACTCATAAATATAAAAAAAGGTAAGAAAGACAAATAGAAACCACTTGAGGTAAATAAATACAAATAAGAGAATCCAATTATTATCCAATTAATTATTAGTGTAGTTCCAAATGTCTGAATCAAAATTAGTTAGTGGGGCCCTTGCTTTGAGGATCAGCGAAGTGGAGGTGTTGTCTCCTACCTTCACCACCTGGGGGCGACCCGTCAGGAAGTCCAAGACCCAGTTGAACAGGGCGGGGTTCAGACCCAGGGCCCCAAGCTTAATGATGAGCTTGGAGGGTACTATGGTGTTGACTGCTGAGCTATAGTCAATGAACAGCATTCTTACATAGGTATTCCTCTTGTCCACATGGGATAGGGCAGTGAGGGTAGGTGTTATTTGAGCGATAAGCAAGTTAAAAAAGTTAAAAAAGAGAAGATGCAAAATGAAAGGAACTCTTTGAAAAAAAGAGCCATATGAGTCAAATGTTCTGGTAGAATAAACATCTGGATTTATTTTGTTGATCTGAACATTGAACAGGTGCAGCAAACACAGAATAATGATGCTAAGAGTCAAAGTCGGTTGTATAGCGGAGGTGTGACCGGTTTGCAAGGACATTTATTTTTATAACATTTCCTTTCTGTATAGGCCAGCTCTGGGGTATGGTGACTGTGTGAGGGTCCCCCCCCCAGGACACACTGATGAGCCACCCCCCTCCCCCCTTTTCAAACTCTGGTGCCCACGGACACATTCACAGACGTAGGCTCCCTCTACTCCCCCCACCTCAACTAACACAGGAACATGTGGGATCTCAGAAAATAGACTGTTCTTAAAACCCTCTGTGCATGTATCTCTGGCTCCAAGAAACTAGGGATTTAAAAAGACAACATCATTACAGCAGAGCCACAGATATGGAATACATATAAACATCATATATCTATGGCTCTGGTTCACAGTACTTATTGAACACGCTCTCAATTAACATATTTTGAAAAAATATTGATACGTATATATTGATATAATTTTTATAAATGTATATTCAGCAGCAAGAATGAAGGAGATTAACAAGGAGTGAAACAAAACTATTTTTTCAGAGGTCAAATTGACAATTTTTTGACATTCTTCAAATTGTCACATATCAACATGAAGATGTCAGGACATTTCACAACCATCTATTAAACATTTTTATAAGATACAATGAATGGTAAATGTCATATTCTCCTAGAGAGGTAAGTTCACAACCCTATCCAACCCAATATCTAATTTCCAGCTAAATATTAGAGACACTGCCAAGAAATACCCTAATAATGTCATCTGCAATCTGTCTGTAGAAGTGGTCACAGCATTGACCTGTGGATAACCAAACATTTGCTGAGGACCAAATCTATCTTTAACAGAACTGCCCAGTCCAGTTTGAAATTGGTTTTAGCACAACTGCCCATATAGCCAACATGCAGCAAAATAATAGCAGTATTTGGATAAATGGTGATCTGAGATGTGCTTATGAAAAGTTACCACCTTCTCAAATCTGAAGCATGCCAAAATGTACAATTCCTAGATAACTGCTTAAAGTATATTTTAAAATAAGCAAGGAACTATGATTTACTTCACTTAAAACAGAAGAGTTGATTTAGCTCAAACCAGAATGTATCTGATAGTATTTGCAAAGTGTAGTTTAACATTTTAGAAATGTGATTTGTCATTTATTTTAGGATGACCAACTTGAATAACATACAACTTAATGAGAATAAAAACATAGAAAAAATTAGCACCATTTGAGGTAAGAGAGATCAGTTAACCCGTTTGCTGGTAGCACCATCAACCAGTGAAAAGGAGCAATCAGTTGAAATACATTTTTGGAGACAACTGGGCATCCATTGACAGCAGGCTCTTTAGTAAGCATTTTTACAAAACTGATTTCCTCATAATGATATCACCTGTGTAGTACTGAGGTGTTACGAGTTTACATATACTGTACATCTGGAAATGAGTTATCAATAAGGTATTTTCCTATAGTTTAAAAAAAATATACATCATACACGAACACAAGAGAAGCAATGAGGTAGGACAGTGAAGCTAGATGAAGTATACTTGCCAATGAATTGTGGAACTACACTTAGTTCCCCAAGCCCCTTTCTCATTTAGAGTAAGCTTAACATTGGCCTTTTCTCAATTGGATTTGCCCAACTCCTGCGTCCTCTCCTCTGTCCTCTCTCACCTCCTTTTGAAAAACGTCAAAAGGTAATCGAGGAGAGAGAACATGGATGAAAATACATCTGTATGAAATGACTCCTTCTCCACTCGCGTGTCATCAGGCAGTGACATTTACATAATAATACTTGTAAAACACAAAAAACATTTAGTTAGTTGTGCAAGATATTTTATAGATGAAAACTGTAACTAGTATAGTTTTAAAACATGTGCATGTTTTTCTCCAACGACAAAACAAAAGGAAGTGTGGCAGACTTTAAAAATCTTCCGCGAAGGACTCCGGTTTGATACACAACACTTTTTTAAACCTTTAACTAGGCAAGTCAGTTAAGAACAAATTATTATTTACATGACGGCCTACCGGGGAACAGTGGGTTAACTGCCTTGTTCAGGGGCAGAACAACATTTTTACTTTGTCAGCTCGGGGATTTGATCCAGCAACCTTTCGGTTTCTGGCCCAACTCTCTAACCCCTAGGCTACTGTACCTGTCGCCCCATCCTTGATGAAAGGTGGTTATCGAGGAACGGAGGCCACTCTTCCGTTCACCTACTAACAAATTTACATCTCCTCAACACTTATCGGTTTCAGTGTCATGGAGAGAGAGTGAAGGACGGACTTTTGCCCAAATTAGAAAAAAACATTGTATCCGAGGTGGTGATATTGGGCTTCATGAATCACACAGCACAGCGAGGAAGAGAGAGCAGTGGGACTCACTGCCATAATGACGTTATGACAAATCTTCCTTATGAACAACCTCATATCCACTGCATACCTAAGGAAGTGCTGTCAGTACGCCTAGTGGCTGTGATAGGAGGAGGAACACTGGGCAGTTTGGTGGGTTAAACCTGGACTGGTCCTCAGCATGTTTTCATGAACGGGTCAGCCTTTCAGTTGACACGTCTAATATTATATCTTCATTGCTACTTAACCATACCCCCTTTTTTGGCATCAGAAAACAAACGAGTAAACAACATTAACAACATGTGTCACAGGAATTCATAGCGGGCCACACAGCAGAACAGTTTTCACACAAACTAAAAGCTAAATGCATGTAATGTAATACATACTGTGCGCAAGGACCCAACAGGACCATGTTGATCTCTACAGAAATGATAGGACATCTACATTAGGGAGAATATTTAAAAACAAAAATATATTTAGTCTCTGTGGTAGCTTAGATAACTCTGGACTAAAACCTTGGCAAGGGACATTTTTGTGCAAGTTCAACCCCCCTCTCCATTATCAGCATTCAACATTTTGGCTTAATATAACCACTCACCCACAACAACACTCAAGATACCCAGCATCTTTACACATTCAGTTAAGAGCACACAATCCAGTAGTGATGCACATTTTCAAGGTCCTTGAATTTGTGAATCACTTTAGATGATGAAAAAGCACAGTACAGTCCCTGCTTGTTTCATATGTCAACTTGCCCGGATCCCCCCAGCCAGTCCCCATGCTGTCTGTTTGTACTAAGCTCAGGGATCCTGCCAGCCCTGTGGATAAGAGCTGCCCTCCCCTGCTGTATAGCCATTCCAATACATGACCTGTCTGGTAACACAGATGGATCCAACATTTAACCAGAGAGAGAATGGCACCTAGTGCAGTCTGGGGTTTAGCATGCTTCTACTGTCAATAAGAGCAAAGCTATAGCAATGCAACAAGACACTTTGCCTATGTTTTCTTAAGCATCATCTGGGTGGCCATAGGGATCACTGGCTGTGAGGGCTGAGTGAGGCCAGGCCATGTACTGTATACCTAATGGCCATGCCCACTTTTAACCATTAGCTGTCTAAAGAGCTGGAGGGAGGGGCCAGTTATAAATCTTGGCTTTCCTAACAACTAGCTACTCATCAGCACTACAAAATACAGGGAAGGTGCAATTTCTCACATTTTAAAAGTTGTCTGTAAAAAGAACAAACAGCAGACTGAGATCCATCCGTGTCCAAAAAGGACTATGTTTTTTGTTGTCGCCGATCATTCAACCAGGATATAATTCCAGCTGAACTTCCAGTGTTCCCACTGAACCCTAATCTACATCTTTAAAAAAAACACATCATTGAAATAGTGGGGCCAATTCAAAGCACATAAAAATAACAGTCAAAACATGGAAAATATAAACAATGGGACAAGAGAACAGCAGACAGAAGATTAGCGCAACATTTTAAAGAACTAGCTAACATACAGTTCCTCTCTGTATAGCTCTACCGTCTGGTTCATACAGGAAGGACAAAAACATCCTTTACATATTAGTTTCATGCCTAAAGCCCATTCCAATGCCTGGGGAGTGGCATGTTGGTGAGAATAGGCAAACCCTGGGGAATATAAAGCACTGTGTGCCAGAGGCATAGCTTACTGAGGACCACTCTTCACACGTATTCAGTTCATACAAATAAACCAGAACTCAGACCTATCAGGACCATTTAAAAGGTGCATCGATTATTATTATTAGTCTTTTTTCCTTCTTCTAAATAGCCAAAATAAGTTGAGACCAAATCGGTTTTGCAAACAAATCCATTTCTTTACAAATGGAGAATCTGTCACAAGAGATTTAAAGTGCGTTCATTGATTGATTTGAAAATACAGCCCGTCCTTAAAATAGGGGAAATTTAACCCTTCCCTTCAGTCGATTTATCTGAAGTCAATTTGACCATGACTTTGACCTTTGCGCTAGAGAAAAATGGTTCTCTGTGCAGTAAAGATATATCCTTGGGGATCACAAGGACATTAGTATGTTCTCCCTGTGATGTTCAGAGGCCGAGGGACAGGGATCTGATGTCATAAATGTTATTAAATCTAATTTAGATTTACGACTTTGATTTACTGTACCAAACATTTGGCTAAATGTTAAACAGTTGGGTCTATCAACTTAGGGATAAAAGCATATGAAAGAGGACATTCTCAGCTACTGGAACATAAAGACATTTTGGGAGGTTAAAGTAATTTGTGATGTACTTCAAATTGAGGTCAAATTGAGTTGTAGGCCGAATCGAACATAAGGGAAGGGTTATATTGACTCCTAAAGACATTACTTTAAATTGTGGTTTGCCTAGTTTATTTTTCATAGAGATTACCGACGTGAGAGACACTTCTTTTCTTTGAGTTTAGATGCTTCTAATCTACATTTGGATACAATATCAAGCTTAAAGCCCCAAAAAATTAACAAACATAAAAATGACCGCCAGGTAACAAAGGAATTACAATGTCAATAAAAAAAAATACAGGAGTTTACCATGTTAATGTGTAAGTCGGACTAAAAACTGAAAAGTACATGACTTGTGAAAAGAGACTAGTTATATACACTAAAATATCCCCACAGCTTAACAAAACATTGATCGAACTGTAAGAAATACAAAAGAAAAACCATAGACACAAACAAAAATACATAGAAAGTGAAGAGGCAAAAAGGCTTGACAGGCAGACCTGCAGGTGATTCACAGTTAGCCACATGGTCACAGTTGAGAATTCAATCCGCAGCATTTAGTTCCAGGTTGCAGACAGCCAGACAAACCGTTTGGGGAAAAAACATTTGAAAAGTTCTGATGGCATGTCATTGGAAGTTGTCACTATATAGCAATTCATTCCCAGTGGTGTGCCTCAAAGAAGAGGGCTGTGAGAGAGCAGGAATCCTGCTTTATCCAGGGATCTAGCCAGGACACTGACCACTGCAGACAGCTTTACCCACAGCCAAACAAACACAGTACCTGACAAACTTTCACATTCAGACACCAAAGTGCAGTTTAAAGATATCAGCTTTACTTTAGATTAAAATCACATCTTACTAAATAACTGGAGGACACAGTCCCCAATGATTCCCATAAACATAAAGCCTTTCTGGGCTTAAAATCTTGTACCACAACTCCAAAACAGTTGAACGATCTGCAGGACAGCTTGAATAAAGACACTACTACAACAATCACATTTATGTAAACTCAAGTTGGATCTCTCAAGTAGGGTATATACACTGTTAATCATTATCCAGAAAACATATATTCTCAAGACCGTTACACGTCTGATGTGGACAAGCACCACAGACAAATAATGATAAACCTCGCTCTACCAAACTCTTCATGTTTATTGGTGCTCTGTACTATGGAAATCCAAATGGCATATTCCCATGGTAACGAGACCTCAAACCTTGCATCCCATCTAGATGACCACACAGCAATAATCTCTCGGGCAACGGAATATCTGCACAATGTGGCATGTATCAATTAAGACATGTATATCAGAGAGACCCTGTTGAAAAAGTGCGTATTAACAACCTCCCCACGTCACTTTAAGTACCAATAGCACACACAGAGACTCAACACTAAGGCCTTCAGTGTGGCTAACCTCTGAATCGCGACAAACTAGCATGTCCAGAATATCTTCTTACAAATCAGAAGTTATTTGTCAAGGGAAATCACTAAGAATATTAGGACACAACGTCATGTTCTGACACAGAATATTTGGTTGGAGCGCCACTGCATTCTCTCACAACCAGATGATTGATTTAAGAATCTCTCACACCAGTTCATACGACACACCAAAACACTTAACCACTCACTGCATTGATTGACAGGTAAAGCTGTCTTGCAGGTAAAGCTGTCTTGCAGCTAATGGATTAGGGCCTTGGGCACCTACTGAGGATCTCTAGTGCTGGCCTGGCACACATGAACCTACCCACCCTCTTCTGTTTCGGCAGTCCAAGAAAAGAGAATGAGCTCTAGTATGGTGACAACTTTTCATCACTACATGCCATCGTAGGTGAAATTCTCCATCTTGACGGTTTGTCTAATGAGCAGCTTCGATTCCCGCCTCTCCTCGTTCTTGATGGATTTGTTGATATCCATAATTTTTTCACAGATGTATTTGTTCACTTTGGACAATCTTTGTGTGATCTCTGCGCCGTCCGCCGTTTCTTGAGACACTCGGTCATACAGACACTCTGCAAAAAAGGGAAAAAAATAAGTGTGTATTGTTCAACAAATCACAGAGATATTCCAAACGTTGAGTTGCAAAACGTGCCCAAAACATCTGACAACAGGCCTATACAGTTTTACCTCTAACTATTTTGAGCTTGCTTGGGGAGAGGGGGGGCTTGGGAAGGGCATCTTTCTTCTTTTTGGTGGCCACACCAGTGACACTCCTGTTCTTGAGGGTCTCAGTGCCCCAGATCATGACGGCCAGGTTCTTGGTGAACTTGGAGTCTCCCTGTGTCCGCTGGAGCTGGTGCCACTTCTCTTCCTGAACCCAGATGCCCCCGCCCAGGTGCACCTGCAGTAACGCAGCACAGATATGTAGTGAGGGTCACCTACACTCAGATCTGAGGCTACACTATAACCAACAGCAGCAAACGCCCATCCCACAACCATTCAGCCCAAATAAGATATCAAAGGGCCATGTTTCAGCAGCTACATACAGTGCCTTGCGAAAGTATTCGGCCCCTTGAACTTTGCGACCTTTTGCCACATTTCAGGCTTCAAACATAAAGATATAAAACTGTATTTTTTGGTGAAGAATCAACAACAAGTGGGACACAATCATGAAGTGGAACGACATTTATTGGATATTTCAAACTTTTTTAACAAATCAAAAACTGAAAAATTGGGCGTGCAAAATTATTCAGCCCCCTTAAGTTAATACTTTGTAGCGCCACCTTTTGCTGCGATTACAGCTGTAAGTCGCTTGGGGTATGTCTCTATCAGTTTTGCACATCGAGAGACTGACATTTTTTTCCCATTCCTCCTTGCAAAACAGCTCGAGCTCAGTGAGGTTGGATGGAGAGCATTTGTGAACAGCAGTTTTCAGTTCTTTCCACAGATTCTCGATTGGATTCAGGTCTGGACTTTGACTTGGCCATTCTAACACCTGGATATGTTTATTTTTGAACCATTCCATTGTAGATTTTGCTTTATGTTTTGGATCATTGTCTTGTTGGAAGACAAATCTCCGTCCCAGTCTCAGGTCTTTTGCAGACTCCATCAGGTTTTCTTCCAGAATGGTCCTGTATTTGGCTCCATCCATCTTCCCATCAATTTTAACCATCTTCCCTGTCCCTGCTGAGGAAAAGCAGGCCCAAACCATGATGCTGCCACCACCATGTTTGACAGTGGGGATGGTGTGTTCAGGGTGATGAGCTGTGTTGCTTTTACGCCAAACATAACGTTTTGCAGTGTTGCCAAAAAGTTCAATTTTGGTTTCATCTGACCAGAACACCTTCTTCCACATGTTTGGTGTGTCTCCCAGGTGGCTTGTGGCAAACTTTAAACAACACTTTTTATGGATATCTTTAAGAAATGGCTTTCTTCTTGCCACTCTTCCATAAAGGCCAGATTTGTGCAATATACGACTGATTGTTGTCCTATGGACAGAGTCTCCCACCTCAGCTGTAGATCTCTGCAGTTCATCCAGAGTGATCATGGGCCTCTTGGCTGCATCTCTGATCAGTCTTCTCCTTGTATGAGTTGAAAGTTTAGAGGGACGGCCAGGTCTTGGTAGATTTGCAGTGGTCTGATACTCCTTCCATTTCAATATTATCGCTTGCACAGTGCTCCTTGGGATGTTTAAAGCTTGGGAAATCTTTTTGTATCCAAATCCGGCTTTAAACTTCTTCACAACAGTATCTCGGACCTGCCTGGCGTGTTCCTTGTTCTTCATGATGCTCTCTGTGCTTTTAACGGACCTCTGAGACTATCACAGTGCAGGTGCATTTATACGGAGACTTGATTACACACAGGTGGATTGTATTTATCATCATTAGTCATTTAGGTCAACATTGGATCATTCAGAGATCCTCACTGAACTTCTGGAGAGAGTTTGCTGCACTGAAAGTAAAGGGGCTGAATAATTTTGCATGCCCAATTTTTCAGTTTTTGATTTGTTAAAAAAGTTTGAAATATCCAATAAATGTCATTCCACTTCATGATTGTGTCCCACTTGTTGTTGATTCTGCACAAAAAAATACAGTTTTATATCTTTATGTTTGAAGCCTGAAATGTGGCAAAAGGTCGCAAAGTTCAACGGGGCCGAATACTTTCGCAAGGCACTGTAAATAAGTAAGGGGCAATGGGTTCCAGCCTGGATGAATTGCACTGAGTATTTATAATGGCATAGAACCCCAGAATGACACATTGTGTAAGTCTGCACCAAACAACGCTACAAGCGGAATGACAGACCTGCCCTGAGTTATAGGTGAGCTAATGCTGAGAGCGCCATGTGTGCCACCCTGCCTTTATCACTGAGAAGTCTTCAGGCTGGCATCCAAAGGCTTTTCTCTTTGCAGCTAATGTGCCTTAGGCCCATGGCCAGCAGACAAGCTTTTCACTGCTCTTAACTTAGAGGAACCCTTTCTCTATTTTCTTTCTAGGGCTACCCGTCAGTCACTTAGATTCCTCCGGTAGAAATAATTAATAGCAGGCAATGTGTGAGAGTTCTAATTTGCTTTTGTTCTTCACGCTTGAACTGAGAGGCTCTCTGCTTGGAACACAAATTCCCCCGTCATGTGAAGCAGGCAGAATTACGTGTGTAGCCCTGCAACCACTAACAGGGCAATAAACAGTGCTGATGCTGAAGCTATAATAAGGACAATCATCTCAGCCTTGTTTACCCTCAAGGAGAGGAGAAGGCTAATTTAATGCAAGTTTATGTGTAAGGGAAAATGTAATGCTTCCTCCCCATCAAAGCGACCACAGCGAGGAAGATGGGGGGGGGGCTGGAGGTGGTTAGACTCACCTTGCCATCATTAAAAGTGTAGACTGTTCTTGGGGAGGGGGAGTGGCTGGAGCTGGTATTGGCCTCTTCTCTGCACACTTCCTGTGGCTCAATGATGGGCTCCACCACCTCTGCTTTGATTGTCTGAGTGCCATTGTCATGCATAGGCTCTGTATGAGGTGCAAAATCAAAAGTAAAGTTGAGATGCATATCTCTAGGCATACTGTGTAGTGTAGTCTCTCAGGAACAACAAGCCTAGAGCACTAACCGAGTCTTTGACTCATCCACAACAGCATGTGGTCAGGGAGTTCTAGTCTTAGCTTTGGACCAGTACATGCAGCAAGGCTTCCCTGTGCACCGAGACAGCGGGACTATTTTAGCCCAGTAAGCTGGCTTGGTGGCTGGCCACACTAAGCTCTAATGTAGCTGATGAGTTTTAATATCGGTCAGCGCACTACATTCCTGATCCCAAAGCACCCTGGCCAGTCTAATCTTTAGCCTGTCCATTAGACCGCCTGGCCCCCATATCACACCCCAGGGGCCCCAATGCAAAACATGTGCAGCTGGCCATGGGACTGGCTTAAAGGGAAAATCCACTCAAAATTGTAGTATTCATTTTTGTGGAAGAAGCATTGAGTGAACAAGCACTTGACACTCAATATTTATTTACATTTTTTGCAAAACCAAAGTCACTGATACTGATTCCCCCCCTCCCCCTCTCAAAAACAAATGATAACAACCAATTCTTTCATAACTTCTGGTATCAACTGTGCATCTGATCACTAAAAGCAATATAAGAAGGTACCCAAACCTACAAATTCAAAATCCAGACAACTCTAAATGTGGCTGACACTAGTCTAGTAAAACAGTTTTTTCTTAACCTGAACAGATGTGCATGGGAGGCTGCAGTGAGAGGTGACTGGTGAGTGTGTGTCTCTCACCGCTGCCCAGCCTCATGAGGAGCACATCCTGCAGCCTCCTGTTGAAGTCACGTAACTCCTTCACTTCTGTCAGCAGGCTGCCATACTCCTTCAGCTTCTTGGCCTGCTGGACCAGCTGCCTGCGGGTTCTCTCCAGCTCCTGCTGTAGCCTCCTAACCTCCTCCTCCTGCTGCCTGTAGCTGTGGACCAGCTCCTCATACAGAACCCGCGGTACCACCGCATCCTCAGGCCCAGAGTCCCCCTCCTCTTCTTCCTCTTCTTCCTCCTCCTCCTCCTCCATCCTGTCCTCCTCCAGGTCCTCCTCTCCCTCCATGCAGGAACTCACAGCATTCCTCTCCAGGCGGGCCACCACCGCTGCCAGGCTCTTGGAGGAGTTGGCAGTGGGACGCCCATGGTCCGGTGTCTGAGCCTGTGGAATCAAAAGGGACTTTATGCAGTTAATCATTGTTTAAAACACAAGGGATATGAATGTGATAATGATGTGGAGACTGCATCATCATTTCATGTGATAAGAGTGATCTGGTGTGTCATAACTGTCATCATTTCAGTCTAATAGAACACTTATGTTACGAATGTTTGACTATGTATCCATGGCTGTGGGGGGCTTTGCTTGACAAAATTATACAGATGGGCTAAAATCACTGGGAAGAGTGGTGTCATGGAGGTCTTGGATGAGCAGCTCAGAGGATTTGCAGCTGTCCAGAGTGCTACATGTGTTAATCCAGCATATTGTAAAAAATAAAAAATAAATAAAACAGCAGGAAACATCCAAAACTCAGTTAGTTAAATTATCAAAAGACAAATTACCATCAGTATTCTTCATATTCCTCATGAACCGCATTATATTGGTGAAGAGGTTGAATCACACACCAACAATTTCACAGAGCCCCAAATCACAGAAATGCTCTAACAGTTTGAAAACTATGAATACTAGTTGACTAGCTTTAGTTGCACCTACCTTTTTATGTCTCAGTGGCAGTCGTTCCTCCCCAAAGTGGTTCTCAACTGAATTTCCCATATTCCTTGTTGACATCTTCGGAATTTTCATCTTTTTTTGCATTATACTATGTTCAAACTCATCAACGTTATCTGCAAAATAGATCTAAGTGTCAGCAAGCATTTGATATATAAAGTCGAGACAGAAAAAAATCGAAGGGAATTTTCCAGGACGTTATGGCAAATACGAGCCAGCTAAAGACCGTTCATCCATGCAGCTCATCTCAATCTTGTTTCACCCATCCCTAGTAAACAAGCTGTATGTAGTTTTTGTTTTCTATCCAACTAGCTAATATAGTTAGTTAGCTATCCAGTGTGGACCGAGAATGGTTAGCTAGCTACAGCACGAGAAACAACAACAAACCTAGTTAATGCACTCAACTGACATTAGCCAGGGACTGTTCGAACACGAGGATTAGTAATCTAGCTAAATACCCTAGCTACTGTAGATGTTGAAAATGTATATGTGGCTGCTCTGTTACACGATGCATGTGTGAATGCATGCACACAACGTTACACTCATATGTGTCGAGGACACGTTATTGAAAGCTATAATAACCGTTGTGATGTATACATATTGCTAGCTAACTTGTATGCAGCTGGCTTGACGTTGTCCGACCTAGCTAGCAAAGGTCGATTGATAGTGGTTGCCATCACATCATGAAGCTAGCTAGCTATCATATCAACAACCGTGTAGAGGTGTTGGTGTGTATTGCTAGCTAAAATAACTTATCCAATGTTAGTAAACAATCTGGATGAGTATGTGGCTGGCTAAGCTAACGCGTTAGCTAGCTAGCTGACTGGCTAGCAAGCTAACGTTAATGTCATAGTTAGTTAGCGAACGTTAGATATATTAGCCAACTAAAAACAATGTCATCAAGAAAACCAACGTTAACTAGCTGTACTATGCAAAAATGTGATACGACAACAAATGCCGCCCTGAAAAATAACCGTATGTAAACTAGGTAACGTTAGCAATAGCATCGTAGCGAGAACATTGTTGTCAGCTTGATAACTAACGTTAGCTAGCGAACTTTGTGTTTGACAGCAGACCGAAAAGGCATGTTTTCTTATTCTCTAGGAGCTGTCTAGTCTCACTTTTTCAAACGATTGAACTATTTCAATTCATAAACAGTCAAACAAAGAGAGCACGAAGATAACGTACCTGCAAGGGCAAGAATCTGTGCTTTGCACGACTGGCCTGTACCATTATCTTCTGTTCTGAGAACCAGATACACCTTCTGATTATCAAAATCTGTTTTGTGCAGAGGTCTAAAATCTTTCACATTTGAAGCGGGTAAAGCGTAACACATATCGTCTTCCAAGAACCTCACAAAAGCATACATTATTTCTCTTTGGTCTTGCACTTTGGATATGGTTGACAGTTTTCCCTCTATAAGTATAAAAAATATATATATATAAACCACAAAGGGGAATTGGGAAGGGCTTCTATTCTGCACTCTGCTACTCTGGCCTGGTCTACATCATTTCAGGATATTAGCCGCGCGCTCCATCACAAGACCTTGCTAATAGAAACAAGAATGAGCTTCTTATATTTTTCTTAAATTGAAAATTAATTAATTAAATTATTGAAATAATGAAATAAAGTGTATATACTGACTGACAGGTAACAGGCCACACTACCTACGCATCTACCCTACATAATATCCTAAAGTAAAGACAATGGCAGGAATTCAATCAAACCTTCATTTTAGAACCTCTTGTTTTCTTTTTTTTTTTTTTTTTTTTTGCACCAGAACGTTTTTTATGCATTGGAAGTACATTTTTGTGGCACAGAAAATGTGATTGATTTAAACCTTCAACTGTAACTCAAAAGGAGATGAAGGATAGCACCTTGTTGGTGATTGTGACTGTCTGCGATAAAGCACACATTTATACATCACTCATTACAGAAGTTTATTCTAAAGGAATCTTTATTTTGGTATTTGTACAAACATAAATTATGGTTTGAAATACAGTTAAAGTCAACTTCCTCAACTACTGAGGATATTCAAGAAACATAGTCCCCGGTGAGCTGACTACAAGATTTCAGCTTTTTGTCCTGCTGTTTCTTTCCAGATACTTTCAGCTAGAAGAGCAAAAAAACATAATGATCGTAATCAATAAATTCACCTATTACTTTCATTCTGCCTCTGTAGGTTCCATTGAGTCCTCAACCCCTGGAATGAAACCAAGAGAAGAGAAGAAGGCCACAGAGATGATTATCTGGTCTGATCACTGATTCCATTTGTTTGTGGGCGTACAAGTGTGTCTCAGTCAATGTGTTGCCTGGTGTACCTTTTAATCTTTCCCTTTTTTTTTACACTAGATGACAAAGTCCATCTGACAGAAAGGGAACTGTTTGCTATTGTAAAATAGTCCGGTTGTTACACAATGGGATGGATTTCTTCACTTGTATTTTAATAGAGAGTAGCATAGTCGATAAATGGCACTAACAATGTTTTTCTGCTTCGCCAGTCGTAATCGAAAAGTAACTCATGCAGAACTTGGATGCTGTTCTCGTCTGTAATTTCATTGCATTTTTTTTTATTCAGATCAGACATCAAGGCTTGAGGCATAGGTTGCTGTTATGTTAGTGTGAGTTTTCCCTTGTTGAGGGTTGTGAGAGATATGCTGGTCCAGTGGAGATGTTCTCAGACGGAGAATGAGGACAGGTATCTGGATGGCTATTTCAATTATTGTAATAGAACTAGATCTCCTATTTCAATATGGTAACTGCTTTTATCTCTGGGGTTGTGCAAAATACTGCAATGCTAATATTCATAGGAACCTTTGTTGTGTATCAGTTTGTCAATCACTGCCAGCAGCATACCACCCTGCATCCCACTGACACTGAGCAGGGTTGGTCCCTGGATTGGAGACCAGATGCTGCTGGAAGTGGTGTTGGAGGGCCAGTAGGAGGCACTCTCTCCTCTGGTCTAAAAATAATGCCCCAAGGCAGTGATTGGGGACATTTCCCTGTGTATGGTGCTGTCTTTTGGATGGGACGTTAAACAGGTGTACTGACTCTCTGTAGTCACTAAAGATCCCATGGCACTTATCGTAAGAGTAGGGGTGTTAACCCTGGTGGTGTCCTGGCTAAATTCCCAATCTGGCCCTCATACCACCATGGCCACTTAATGATCCCCCAGCTTCCAATTGGCTCATTCATTCCCCTGTAACTATTCCCCAGGTTGTTGCTGTAAATTCGAATGTGTTCTCAGTCAATTTACCAGGATAAATAAAATAAAATAGACAACAATTCTCTGAAATTCTGAAATAGTAAGACAAAGAACACTTTAATAAACAAGACCAGTGAGTCTCACTGGTAGACAAGAGATTTCAGCAGTTTCTCATCTCCAATGAAGGATTACTGTTAATCTAATCTACTGTTTAATTGCTAGGTCCTCAAGCCCATGTCTGGCACAATAATACCGCTCAATTCCAGGAGCTGTTGTCTTGAAGTGTCTCAGGCTTAAGACTGAACTTCCCCTATCCTACCTCAAGCAACCTGACCCCAGCATGTAGCGTAACAGATCTGCACACTAATTCTATATACTGTGGAATGAGAATAGATATACTTAAAACCATTACAACTATGAAGTTTCCCCACCCTTAAATACATAAAAGCAACATGTTAAACACACATTTATAGAACAGTTAGAAGGTAATACAAACGCTATTAAAAGAGCACTTAGGCCACATAAAGGATACATTTTCCTGAAGCTTTGGGAGCAGTTGGCACTGTAGACTTTAGTCAGTGCAGAGTCAGACATCATGTCCTGCCAATTACCTCCTCGCTGCCTTCCTCATTTATCTTTATTGGTGATACATTACCCCGTATTAAAAATAGACATGGGATAATAGCAGTAATGATGTTGATGATGGAATTAGACTGCTGAGACGGACGTCATCTCGTTGTGACTGGAATTTAAACGGGCTTCGCATTATGATCACAGCAGGTCTTTAGTGCCTCCATGCCTGTGTGTTGGACGGGGTTTTCAAGTGGATGTGGGATTTTGGTGGAAACGCTGTGACATTAGGTATTATTAGCATAAGCGCACAGCCAAAACAAAGAACCTGTGCCAATCTGTGCGATGGACAGACGCAAGCACAGGTGTGTCTGACGGCTGGCCGGGGCTGATGGCAGCAGGTTGGCATGCAGAATGCTATGCCCTTGGCCAAGCATATGAGAGTACAGCAGGGACAGCAGGATCAATTGGACAACTATTAGAAGTATGCCTTAAGATCATGTGTTTAAGGGAAACACTCACAGGAAATGAGGGTATGGTAGTAAATCCAAGACAGGCTTTTTAAAACATGGGAGAGTCTATTTTTCAAGGGACTATTTACATAAAAATAATGCTTTTATTTTTGGGGTGGAGTTGTGTCTTAGTAGAGTTCCTTTATTTTGCCTGTTAATTAACATTTCATTAAAAACTAGGCGACCATGAAGTAGTCAGACTTCCAAACTGACAGCAAGAGCACGAACAAACTTTATTGTGTAACTCCTTCATTAAATATTTAAAGAGGTATCATCGCTCCCCCCGCCATCCTGCAGAGTATTCTCATTGATACACTAGAGTAAATTTATATTTTCTTAAAAGAACAAATGACTGCTGCAGAAATAGTGATCATATTTCAGTGCCGGTCAATTCAGCTCATTAGGGCCACTCTTCCTCCAGGGAATTTTGTATTGATTGGCGAGGGTCATGGGGCTATATTCTGCACTCTCGTAATATGAATTCTCAAAGCTGTATTAGTATGGACAGAAAGAATATAAAGAATTGACACTACAGTTATTTAGCTGAAAGTCGTTGGCCATTTGCTGCATATACGCTACATGACCAAAAGTATGTGGACAACAGCTCGTCGAACATCTCATTCCAAAATCATGGGCATTAATATGGAGTTGGTCCCATCTTTGCTGCTATAACAGCCCCGAATCTTCTGGGAAGACTTTGCACTAGATGTTGGAACATTACTGAGAGGACTTGTTTCCATTCAGCCACAAGAGCATTAGTGAGGTCGGGCACTGATGTTGGGCAATTAGGCTTGGCTCACAGTCGGTGTTCCAATTCATCGTAAAGGTATTCGATGGGGTTTAGGTCAGGGCTCTGTACAGGCCAGTCAAGTTCTTCCACACCGATCTCGACAAAATATTTCTGTATGGACCTCACTTTGTGTACAGGGGCATTGTCATGCTGAAACAAGAAAATACCTTCCCCAAACTGTTGCCCCAAGTTGGAAGGCCAGAATCGTCTAGAATGTCATTGTATGCTGTAGCGTTAAGATTTCCTTTCATTGGAGCTAAGGGGCCTAGTCCAAACCATGAAAAACAGCCCCAGACCAATATTCCTCCTCCAACAAACTTTACAGTTGGCACTATGCATTCGGGCAGGTAGCGCTCTCCTGGCATCCGCCAAACCCAGATTTGTCTACTGGGGGGCCTCCTGAGTGGCGCAGCGGTCTAAGGCACTGCATCGCAGTGTTTAAGGCGTCACTACAGACCTGGGTTCAATCTCAGGCTGTGTCACAGCTGGCCGTGACCGGGAGACCCATGAGGCGGCGCACAATTGGCCCAGCGTCGTCTAGGTTAGGAGAAAGTTTGGCCGGCCGAGATTTCCTTGTCCCATCGCACTCTAGCTACTCCTTGTTGTGGGCCGGGCGCCTGCAAGCTGACTTCAGTCGCCAGATGGACAGTGTTTCCTCCGACACATTGGTGCGGTTGGTTTCCGGGTTAAGCGAGCAGTGTGTCAAGGAAGGGTTGTGTTTAGGAGGACACATGGCTCTCAACCTTCGCCTCTCCCGAGTTCATTGGGGAGAAAAATGGGAAAAATGTAAATAAATGAGTCTGTTGGACTGCCAGATGATGAAGGGTGATTAATCACTCCAGAGAACGTATTTCCACTGCTCCAGAGTCCAATGGCGGTGAGCTTTACACCACTCCAGCATTGCGCATGGTGATCTTAGGCATGTGTGCGGTTGCTCAGCCATGAGAACGCATTCTCCATAGACAAACATTGGCAGTAGAATGGTCTTACTGAAGGGCTCACTAAGCCCTTAACCCATTTCATTAAACTCCCAACAAACAGTTATTGTGCTGACATTGCTTCCAGAGGCAATTTGGAACTCAGTAGTGAGGACAGACAATTTTTATGTGCTCCGTGCTTCAGCACTCGACAGTCCTGTTCTGTGAGCTTATGTGGCCTACCACTTCGTGACTGAGCCGATGTTGCTCCTAGATGTCTCCACTACACAATAACAGCACTTACAGTGAACCTGGGCAACTCAAGCAGGGCAAAAAATTTGACAAACTGACTTGTTGGAAAGGTGGCATCCTATGACGGTGGCATTTTTAAAGCCAGTGAGCCCTTCAGTAAGACCGTTCTACTGCCAATGTTTGTCTATGGAGAATGCATGGCTGTGTGCTCGATTTTATACACCTGTCAGCAACGGGTGTGACTGAAATGGCCCAATCCACTAATTTGAAGGGGTGTCCACATTTGTTTGTATATACAGTACCAGTCAAACGTTTGGACACACCGACTCATTCAATGGAATCATGTAGTAACCAAAAGTGTTAAACAAATCAAAATATATTTTACAGTTGAGATACTTCAAAGCAGCCACCCTTTGCCTTGATGACAGCTTTGCACAATCTTGGCATTCTCTCAACCAGCTTCATGAGGTAATAACCTGTAATGCATTTCAATTAACAGGTGCGCCTTGTTAACAGTTCATTTGTGGAATTTATTTCCTTCTTAATGGATTTGAGCCAATCAGTTGTGTTGTGACAAGGCAGGTTTGGAAAACAGACCTATTTGATTAAAAAAACAAGTCCATATTATGGCAAGAACAGCTCAAATAAGCAAAGAGAAACAACAGTCCATCATTACTTTAAGACATGAAGGTTGCAGAGGATAAGTTCAGAGTTAACTGCACCTCAGAATGCAGCCCAAATAAATGCTTCACAGAGCTCAAGTAACAGACATCTTAACATCAACTGTTCAGATTGAGACTGCGTGAATCAGGCCTTCATGGTCGAATTGCTACAAAGAAACCAATACTTGTAAGGGTTTTCTTGTGGTGAATGAGAGGCAGACCAAAACACAGCGTGGTTTCTATTCATGGTTCTTTAATAAAGACAACACATGAACAGACTAACAAAACAAGAACCGTGAAAACCTAAACCAGCCCTATCTGGTGCAAACACAGAGATAGGAACAATCACCCACAAAAGCCAACACCAAACAGGCTACCTAAATATGGTTCCCAATCAGAGACAATGACTAACACCTGCCTCTGATTGAGAACCATATCAGGCCAAACATAGAAATAGACAAACTAGACATGTAACATAGAATGCCCACTCAGATCACACCCTGACCAAACAAAACATAGAAACATACAAAGCAAACTATGGTCAGGGTGTGACAATACTAAAGGACACCAATAAGAAGAAGAGACTTGCTTGGACCAAGAAACACGAGCAATGAATATTAGACAGGTGGAAATCTGTCCTTTGATCTGATTAGTCCAGATTTGAGATTTTTGGTTCCAATCGCTGTGTCTTTGTGAGATGCAGAGTAGGTGAACGGATGATCTCTGCATGTGTGGTTCCCACCGTGAAGCATGGAGGAGGTGTGATGGTGTGGGGGTGCTTTGCTGGTGACACTATCTGTGCTGTATTTAGAATTCAAGGCACACTTTATCAGCATGGCTACTACAAGATTCTGCAGCGTTACGCCATCCCATCTGGTTTGCGCTTAGTGGGACTATCATTTGTTTTTCAACAGGACAATGACTCAACACACCTCCAGGCTGTGTAAGGGCTATTTGACCAAGAAGGAGAGTGACGGTGCTGCATCAGATGACCTGGCCTCCACAATCACCTGACCTCAAGCCTATTGAGATGGTTTGGGATGAGTTGGACCGCAGAGTGAAGGAAAAGCAACCAACAAGTGTTCAGCATATGTGGGAACTCATTCAAGACTGTTGGAAAAGCATTCCTCATGAAGCTGATTGAGACAATGCTAAGAGTGTGCAAATATGTCAATGAAGAAAAGGATGGCTACTTTGAAGAATCTAAAATCTAAAATATGTTTTGATTTGTTTAACACTTTTTTGGTTACTACATGATTTCATATGTGTTATTTCTTAGTTTTGATGTCTTCACTATTATTCTATGATGTAGAAAATAGTAAAAATAAAGAAAAACCCTTGAATGAGTAGGTGTGTCCAAACTTTTGACTGGTGTATCATGAATATTTCAAATATTTTCACTGAGGTAAACAAGTCAATATGACAAACAATGGACAGCAAATATCTAATAAAAAGTAACTTATTCGGGTGTATTTTAATCTATCATATTTCTATTTTTCCAAATCCACAAACTGTCAGCTTACTAAACACATAGCTGTTGGGGAGGCTTTGGTCATAGGGAATAGGGCTTAATGGTTATCCCCACAGCCCCTGGAGCTGCCACAAATGGAGGCAGCAAGTGACACATTGTAGGTGTTGGTGTTGACAGCACGTTGCCTATGGGATTGCACCAGAGGCCAGTGTCGCTAGCAGGTGTGCGATGTTTGACAGATAATAGTAGATAAACCCATGCCCAAACAGCAGTTAGCCCGCTGAGGGACAAGCGGCACATGAGGAGGAACTGTGCCTTTAGCCATCCAGCAGGATCCTGAAGCCAAACCTACAAGTCATAGACACTCAGGGTCATCTCCCCTCACAAACACCTTCTCAGCATCAGTTTGAAGGCCTATAATTGGAGCTCAAAATGTATTTGAAGCTAATGAGGTATCACAGCTGAGTTGTTGAATTAAGTCCAAAGAACTAAGCCATGTTTTTGATTCTTGCTGTTTTCTTTTTCTAGAAATATGTATTCATACAATACAATTCATTTGTGTATGCCACCCACAACTTAGAGGGTGGATCTAAGTTCTTGGGATTCAAAATGAAAACAAGTTATTTGCAATGGATACTCACATTTGTTTAACGGCTTGGTCGATTTTCAATCAGAGTAATAACACCATTTTGTGCCACACTATGTTTTGCACCCTGCTTCGTTTCACAGGGTAAAGTTGAGAATCAAAAGGTCCACAGTGAAACACCCCCCCCAAAAGAAGCAAAGAGATGGTACACTAAGTGTACAAACATTAGGAACACCTAATCTTTCCGTGACATAGACTGACCAGATGAATCCAGGTGAAAGTTATGATCCCTTATTGATGTCACTTGTTAAATCCACTTCAATCAGTGTAGATGAAGGGGAGGAGGCATGTTTTTAAGCCTTGAGACATGGATTGTGTATGTAAGACATTCAGAGGGTGAATGGGCAAGACAAAAGTTTTACGTGCCGTTAAACAGGGTATGGTAGTAGGTGCCAGGCGGCAGGCAGTTTGAGTGTGTCAAGAACTGCAACGCTGCTGGGCTCAACAGTTTCCCGCATGTATCAAGAATGGTCCACCACCCAAAAGACAACCAGCCAACTTGACACAACTGTGGGAGCATTGGAGTCTACATGGGCCAGCATCCCTGTGGAATGCTTTCGACATCTTGTAGAGTCTGTGCCCTGACGAATTGAGGCTGTTCTGAGGGCAAAAGGGGGTGCAACGCAATATTTAGGTGTTCCTAATGTTTTGTAGACTCGGTGTGCATTTCACAACATATAGAAGGGCCCCTTCAAATGAGCAAATGAGCAAGATTCCCTTTTGATTGTGACACAGTGGAGTTGCATCAAACATCTCCTTTCACATCCAGAAAATGGAGGCAAGCTAATATGACACAGTGAAAACACAGCTCATCTTGAGCTGTTAGAACACGAAAATGTCTGAGGTGAAAGGGAACATGGAGATCTGATAACCAAGTGCTGCGCGGCAGATACATCCTGACAGCTAGCTGCTCCTTATTGAGCCAACACAGGACGCCACCGGCAAGTAAGAGAATGAAAATAGGCTGCTGAAGTAAACATGCAAACAAGGCTGCCTAGCCAACAGGTTACCATATCAATAATGTACCTGAGCAGGTTGCAGAGCAGAGACTGCTGCTGTTCAATGGGTGCTATGGGTTTTGCACTGGCTCTGAGAAACAGACAACTCCACACACACACACACACCAGCCCCCACCAACTCAATCCACACAGCACAGACACCACGGCATCAACCTCTATTATACACTTCCTTACTGGAGATACAAAAGGCACCCAGGAACAAAAATCCAATCTTTTTTTTCTATAAGGATTTGCTACACAGCAGTGCTTAACAACAGTGGTGGCTCTGATGACAAAGAAATAATCACAGCTGTCTTCCCTGTTGGAGAAAGAGGCTGTGAAAATGTTGTTTACGTTTTCCAACATGCCAAACACGAAACCCATGGCTGATTATGTGAAGAGTGCGTGAAATTGTTGTATTTGCAAGGCAGGGGATATTGACTCTAGGCATAAGTAGTCAAAAAGCATGTGGGTAGGCAAGATACATGTTTTAAAGGTTCAATGCAGCCATTTGTATCTGGATATCAAATAATTTCTGGGTAACAATTAAGTACCTTACTGTGGTTATTTTCAATTAAATTGTCAAAAAGAAACAAAAATAGCTTCTTAGCAAAGGGAAATTTCTCAAGCAAGAATTTAGCTAGGATTGTCTTGGAATCGTCTGAGTGTAGAGGGGGAAACTGAAAATGTTCAGTTATTGGCAGAGAAGTTTTGAACTCTTTCTTATTGGTCTATTAACTAATATACCACACGGTGATGTCACCATGGAAGGCCAAAACTCCATCCAACCAAAACAGGCTCAAATTTCAGGCAGTCTTGTCAAACAGCTCTTACATTAAAAAGGCATTATCATAATTTTCACAATTTGACAGTATTATTCCAACCTCATATTGTGCAAATATACATATAAACACAGGAAAATCATGTGTTTGACTGCACTGGGCCTTTAAATACTGGTTTAGGGATGCATATTTTCTAAATATTTTTCCCTATTGTGCCACCCCACTCCCTAGCCCCCTCATATGTGCCTGCTGAATTATCACACTCATTCTCAATTCATCAGCTTGCTTTTTTAGCCACGCTTCTGAGAGGGTTTCGAAAAAATCTACTGGAAAATAGTCAATATAAGGCGGCCAGAGAAGAGAGATCCCCCCTCCCTCCTCTGCTCATCCCTCTCTTTGTTTGTGTTGTATAAGTCCCCTATAATGAAGTGCAGGGAGATAAAATATGCAAATTCACAGAGAAAGAATATAAATAGGGCAATATTAGGAAGTGTTGTTTTCACAGCTGCTTGATTATACAAAGCCCTGATAGTGTTTTATAAATAATGTCCCTCTCTCTCTCAGCAAGGCGCCAAGTCCTTGTGCTCCATTAAAGACACATCTCTCTGCTCGAGCCCAGCTCCAGCTTCAGAGCCCAGGTATTGAGTGCAGGCCTGTGCAGCTGTCCTGCTGCCCTGCTGGCTGGAGCCCCAGTCCGATCCACACACAGAGTCGAGGCCTGGCCTGGGGAGCATAGCCAGTAGCCAGGCTCTGGGCCTCTCTCCAGTGTCTATCACACCAGCAGACTTATCCAGCATGGCACCATGAAAAGCATCCCTCTGCCACATGGGACAGAAAGCAAAAAAATGACGTGCAGCCTCTCAGACCTCAGCCTCTCAGACCTCTGGCATGAAATACTGCGATGCAAGTGGAAATACAAATGCACAAATGGGCTCTTTCAGTTTCAGCTTTTCACAAGGAATGAATGGCTTTCTGTATAGGCCTACATCTAGTCTACTCCAGACTCCAGTTCTCTAACTTGGAGTGGCATGTGTTTGAGAAACGGAGATACACATTTTGAAAAAGATTGTGGTATATATGTAAATGAAAACTGAAGGACAATACAACATTGGGCAAAACATATTGACTGTCACATCATGCATAAGATGTGTGACCAAACCTGTCAATATCTCTCCCCACAAACAGCCCACCTTACCTCGGGCTAATTTGTTTGTGAGGCCTTTGTTTTGATCGAGGCATGCGTGGTAATTGTGAGATAGAGATAAATGAAGAGGAACTGAAAGGTATTGAGCGAGAGAGAAAGAGAGAGAGAGAGAGAGAGAGAGAGAGAGAGAGAGAGAGAGAGAGAACGCTATATAGTATCTGAGGCCCTCTTTACTATCAGAGCCCAGAGCGAGTGGAGTCCCACAGCCCTAGAGACCGTGAAGACAGAGACTGAAGAGAAATGACCACACCATTAGAGATCTGAAGGTTGCCTATTATCTTTCTGCTGCTCCGATGCCTCGCACATCTATCCAAAGCTCATGAATGTAATTGACCTTTTTAACACCCTGTAATGCACAGAGCATATGAGGGAAAAAGGGACTAAACACCATCAAGCAAAGTTAATTTAGATCGACACACTATTGTAAGATGTCCACAGAAATGGAAAGGGCATTCAGATCAATAGATTGACAATAGAATGTCTGCACCCAATCTTTCTATTGTGAACACCCGAAGCCTCTTCCCCCAGCATTTGTGTGAATAAAGGTTTCTGGACGTACAGTGCGTATTTTGGTCAGAGACTGCTAGATACTGCAGGTGTTTAGTTCAGCACCTTTCCTCTTTTCGTGTGCACGCCACTGTGTGTGTGTGTGTACGATTGTGGTGGAACAATGGCCAGGGCTAATCATTATTTAGTTGTGGAGGGCCTGGAAAGGTCAGCAGTCTTAAATGTCAGACTTCAATAGAGCCAGATGCGCAATGCTCCGCTCAAGTGTCCAATTAAATAGGGAATACCGAGGTTGTGGGTGAAATGCACTTCAGATAGAGGGGCTAATGAGGGCCCCTGGATGGAAACAGGGGCTGGGATGGTTGATGCTGATCTACGAAGCATCCTGGAGCCCTCCTACATACACCATCTCTCAGTGAGCTGCATGGGGGCCTCTCCTCTGCACCTCTCTCAGACCCCCACACCCACGGCTGTAGCACCCACTTAGTATTATTAGTGTCCTCACACCCCCTGCACCGTCTGCAGCCCCACATCCCGACTGCACGTAAAAGAAAGAGGAGATATGGGTTGGAGAGAGGACAGAAAGGGAGGGAGAGAAAATATAGGGGGGGAGGAGAGAGGACAAAGAAGAGAGAGGTGACAGGAAAAGAGTCTCTTTTAATCTTTAGGCAGAAGGGGAGAGAGTGTCTTCCTGTTGTTGCCTCTCTACCAGCCTCGTTCATCTAAAAGCACAAGCTGTTTTCCATTCAACGGGCATAATAACCTTCTCACAGATTGCCAGCGCCCAGTGAAGTGCCACAAGTGGGGGGGAAGTGAACAATGCTTTATTTCATTTGATTCCTTATTGTTCACCGACTGTAAATTGTGGCACAGTGCACCATACAATATGTCTGACAGGAATACAGAACAGCACAGTATAGTCAGATAATACAAACTGAATAAAATGCAAAACCAGGAAAATAACCAAACTGGCCAGTGCATTGAGCAGAAGGGTTGTCACTTAAAAAAAGAGACAAAGAACCTGATTTGAGGTACAACGCTAAATGTTGCCCTCTCTCTCTTTCTGAGTGTCTGGTTGCCCTTTCCAGAGATGTCAAGGTCAGATGTATTCTTGTCTGGGCTCGGGAAACAAATGCAAAATAAATCTGGGAAATTAGCAGGCTCCACATGTCTCACATAAACATTATTTTAATCAAAGCATATTAGACCATCCAGATCCTTTAGACATATGGGCACTGTATCCATTCTGGCGTACCCATCTGTTTCCTCTTGCCATCTCTGCAATTTGCTCCATCACCCAGCTGCTTTTCCAAGACATTGAGTTCCCCTTCCTGAGCAAAGACTCTTTACAGCAGCACCAGTCCAACTGGGGAGCTCCAGATCACAAAACACATTGCAGCTCCGCTGAGCATCACACACATGCTGTTTCATAATACCATATAATATGAAAATAATGGACAGGAGCTACGCTCATCAAATCAAATTAAACAAAAATAAACATAATAGATATTTTGATGTCTTCATTCACATTGCTATGTCATTGTGCAGACATTTTCAAAGTTTAAAGTGACTGTGAGTGTGCGGTATCAGTGTGGTATAATTATGACACCAGGTTGTCTGGTAACTGATCCTGTACTGCTGAGTTATCCAGTGAACTTTTATCCCTACATGTGTACTGTTTGCTAGTAGTGACTATCATCTCTGAGAACAGAGGTTGTTTTTGTCCAGTGTCTACACTCACTCACTCACATCCCATCAGCATCAGAACAGTTAGTTAGTAGACAGTGGGCACTCACCAGGGCTGGTGATGGTTAGGAGATCTAGACGTCGCTGTTGCTGTAAGGGAAATAAAAATAGAAACATGGTCAGAGATATTCAAAAGGGCTTAGGGCGAAAATGTCAACTCAAAATCTGTCCAAAAGAAATAACATGTCATATTACTATCACGCCATTCTTTTACATCTACATTTTAGTCATTTAGCAGACTCTCTCATCCAGAGCGATTTACAGGAGGAATTATGGTTAAATGCGTGGCTCAAGGGCACATCGTCAGATTCCCCTCCAAGTCGGCTTGGGGATTCGAACCAGCAACCTTTCAGTTACTGGCCCAACACGCTTAACCGCTAGGGTGCCTGCTGCCCCAGACTATGCATAATATGTACATTATGTAAATGAGGTGTGAAACCACTATTTAAGACTGGAAAAGCACAAGATGGCACAGTATATCTCAGCCTTAAAAAGATCGGTATCAGTTTATTCTTTTTGCACAAGGCAACAACATTTGTTCTCTGTGTTGTCTCTATTACAGCCAGCAGGAATGTGTCTTCCTTCTCCACTCATGCTAAAGACTGTGTGTCGGAATGTGTTTGAGAAAGACTGTGTGACGGAGTGTGTTTGAGAAAGACTGTGTGACGGAGTGTGTTTGAGAAAGACTGTGTGACGGAGTGTGTTTGAGAGAGTGCCCAATTTTACACTTCATGTCTCTAGTTTGGAGAGGGGGCCCGAAAGAGTTGCTAGCTCCCCACTCTCTTAAACCCTTCAGGCTTCTGAGTACTGCATTAATCAACACCTTCTCCCTCTCTTACACTGTGTGTCCCTAAGGAACCAGCTCATGTGCGTACATGTGTGTGTGTGTGTGTGTGTGTGTGTGTGTATGTGTATTCCACCGATGCTGCATATTTTTTGGGCGTTTCCCAATGGAAGGCTGATGATATTGCAGGTTCACCTGCTGAGTCACAGACTATAATCGATGTGAGTGCAATCAGGAGGTTGAAGCCCAATCCATTAGGATTCAAGAATCTTAATGTAAAAATCCTCTCAGATACTCTAACTGCTCTTAAAACATTGCAGATGAGTGAGTGTCGTGGAGTAGAGAGAGCAGGAAGCACAGAGTGGTAGACTAGGCAGCAGAGGTCACTGTGACAGCATGAGAGCAACTAGCCCCAATGAACCACCTGTATAGGCTGTTGACTCACCATTAGTTGATATGGAAACCCCACACTAATCAATATCATTTACATGTACATGTAGGTCATTTAGCAGAGACTCTTAGCCAGTGCATTCAACTAAGGTAGGTAAGACAACCACATATCACAGTCGCATAACGCACTATTGAAATTATTACATCAAATTCAAAGTTTATGTTTTTGGCCATTGATTGATTTCTTTCTTAAATGTCTTTTGAAATGATTCTACCATCCACTCAATTTATAAATCACCTCTCTGATTTTGTTTTGACCAACAGGCACTGGTATTCAACCAGAATTCTTATTTAGACCTTTGTACCGCCCTCTAGTGGTACTCTGTTATTCTGCAAGTGAAAGTGTGAAGAGCGAAAAACCATAGAAAGAGAATGAAAACAATGCTTCTCTATTGTCAAGATACACTCTCTTTGGGAAAGGCTGGCTGGGTGATTAAAATCAGTGGAGTATGTCCAAGTTATTAAAATCAAAGTTCCCTTCAAAACATTCGACACAGCACATTCAAACAGACCTCTACAGCATTCAGAGAGCATTGTGTACATGAAGACATTTCCCTTGTACAAAATAATTAATACCATTCCATCAAAATTTCACATGACAATTCATTCTGGTGTTGCCTGAATACTCAGTTTAGAAATCATATGCATACAGGTGTGAACGCCCATTCATGATATCTCTAAATAAAGTAACATTGATCTGACATATACAGTACCAGTCAAAAGTTTAAACAGACCTACTCATTCAAGGATTCTTAATTTTTAAAACTATTTTCTACATTGTAGAATAATAGTGAAGACATCACAACTATGAAATAACACATATGGAATCATGTAGTAACCAAAAAAGTGTTAAACAAATCAAAATATATGTTATATTTGAGATTCTTCATAGTAGCCACCTTTTGCCTTGGTGAGCTTTGCACACGCTAGGCATTCTCTCAACCAGCTTCACCTGGAATGCTTTTCCAACAGTCTTGAAGAAGTTCCAACATATGCTGGGCACTTTTTGGCTGCTTTTCCTTCACTCTGCGGTCCAACTCATTCCAAACCATCTCAATTAGGTTGAGGTTGGGTGATTGTGGAGACCAGGTCATCTGAGGAAGCACCATCACTCTCCTTCTTGGTCAAATAGCCCCTACACAGCCTGGAGGTGTGTTTTGTGTCATTGTCCTATTGAAAAACAAATGATAGTCCCACTAAGCGAAAGCCAGAAAGGATGGCATATCACTGCAGAATGTTTTGGTAGCCATGCTGGTTAAGTGTGCCTTGAATTCTAAAGAAATCACTGACAGTTTCACCAGCAAAGCACCCCACACCATCACACCTCCTCCTCCATTCTTCACAGTGAGAACCACACATGCGGAGATCGTCCACTCACCTGCTCTGCGTCTCACAAAGACACGGCGGTTGGAACCAAAAATCTCAAATTTGCACTCATTAGACCAAAGGACAGATTTCCACGGGTCTAATGTCCACTGCTCCTGTTTCTTGGCCCAAGCAAGTCTCTTATTATTATTGTGGTCTTTAATATTGGTTTCTTTGCAGCAAATCGACCATGAAGGCCTGATTCACGCAGTCTCCTCTGAACAGTTGATGTTGAGATGTGTCTGTTACTTGAACTCTGTGAAGCATTTATTTGGGCTGCAATTTCTGAGGCTGGTAACTCTAATGAACTTATCCTCTGCAGCAGAGGTAACTTTGGTTTTTCCTTTTCCTGTGGCGGTCCTCATGAGACCCAGTTTCATCATAGCGCTTGATGGTTTTTGCGACTGCACTTTTTTAGCTGTTCTTGCCATAATATGGACTTGGGTATTTTACCAAATAGGGCTATTTTCTGTATACCACCCCTATCTTGTCACAACACAAATGATTGGCTCAAATGAAATAAGAAGGAAAGAAATTCCACAAATTAACTTTTAACAAGGCACACCTGTTAATTGAAATGCATTCCAGGTGACCACCTCATGAAGCTGTTTGAGAAAATGCCATGAGTGTGCAAAGCTGTTATCAAGACAAATTTTGGCTACTTTGAAGAATCTCAAATATAAAATATATCTTGATTTGTATAACAACTTACATGATTCCATATGTGTTTAATCATAGTTTTGATGTCTTCACTATTACACCAAACTGGAATTCTTCAGACTAGCTTGGAAAGACAGTGCCATGCATCAAAGAGCCCTCACTGCTGCTCGATCATCCTATTTTTCCAACTTAATTGAGCAAAATAAGAACAATCCAAAATGTATTTTTGATACTGTCGCAAAGCTAACTAAAAAACAGCATTCCCCAAGTGAGGATGGCTTTCACTTCAGCAGTAATAAATTCATGAACTTCTTTGAGGAAAAGATCATGATTATTAGAAAGCAAATTACGGACTTCTCTTTAAATCTGCGTATTCCTCCAAAGCCAGGCTGTCCTGAGTCTGAAAAATTCTGTCAGGACCTAGGATTCAGGGGAGACACTCAAGTGTCTTAGTACTATATCTCTTGACACAATGATGAAAATAATCATGGCCTCTAAACCTTCAAGTTGCATACTGGACCCTATTCCAACTAAACTACTGAAAGAGCTGCTTCCTGTGCTTGGCCCTCCTATGTTGAACATAATAAACGTCTCTCTATCCACCGGATATGTACCGAACTCACTGAAAGTGGCAGTAATAAAGCCTCTCTTGGAAAAGCCAAACCTTGAGCCAGAAAATATAAAAAACTATCGGCCTATATCGAATCTCCCATTCCTCTCAAACATTTTAGAAAAAGCTGTTGCGCAACAACTCACTGCCTTCCTGAAGACAAACAATGTATACGAAATGCTTCAGTCTGGTTTTAGACCCCATCATAGCACTGAGACTGCACTTGTGAAGGTGGTAAATGACCTTTTAATGGTATCAGACCGAGGCTCTGCATCTGTCTTCGTGCTCCTAGACCTTAGTGTTGCTTTTGATACCATCGATCACCACATTCTTTTGGAGAGATTGGAAACCCAAATTGGTCTACATGGACAAGTTCTGGCCTGGTTTAAATCTTATCTGTTGGAAAGATGTCAGTTTGTCTCTGTGGATGGTTTGTCCTCTTACAAAACAACTGTAAATTTTGGTGTTCATCAAGGTTCCGTTTTAGGACCACTATTGTTTTCACTATATATTTTACCTCTTGGGGATGTCATTCGAAAATATAATGTTAACTTTCACTGCTATGCGGATGACACACAGCTGTACATTTCGATGAAACATGGTGAAGCCCCAAAATTGCCCTCGCTGGAAGCCTGTGTTTCAGACATAAGGAAGTGGATGGCTGCAAACTTTCTACTTTTAAACTCGGACAAAATAGAGATGCTTGTTCTAGGTCCCAAGAAACAGAGAGATCTTCTGTTGAATCTGACATTTAATCTTGATTGTACAGTCGTCTCAAATAAAATTGTGAACGACCTCGGTGTTACTCTGGACCCTGATCTCTCTTTTGACGAACATATCAAGACTGTTTCAAGGACAGCTTTTTTCCATCTCCGTAACATTGCAAAAATCTGAAAGTTTCTGTCCAAAAATGATGCAGAAAAATTAATCCATGCTTTTGTCACTTCTAGGTTAGACTACTGCAATGCTCTACTTTCCTGCTACCCGGATAAAGCACTACATAAACTTCAGTTAGTGCTAAATACGGCTGCTAGAATCCTGACTAGAACCAAAAAATCTGATCATATTACTCCAGTGCTAGCCTCCCTACACTGGCTTCCTGTTAAGGCAAGGGCTGATTTCAAGGTTTTACTGCTAACCTACAAAGCATTACATGGGCTTGCTCCTACCTATCTTTCCGATTTGGTTCTGCCGTACATACCTACACGTACGCTACAGTCACAAGACGCAGGCCTCCTAATTGTCCCTAGAATTTCAAAGCAAACAGCTGGAGGCAGGGCTTTCTCCTATAGAGCTACATTTTTATGGAATGGTCTGCCTACCCATGTGAGAGACGCAGACTCGGTCTCAAACTTTAAGTCTTTATTGAAGACTCATCTCTTCAGTAGGCCCTATGATTAAAATATATATATATATTTCACCTTTATTTAACCAGGTAGGTTAGTTGAGAAAAAGTCCTAATTTACCTGGCCAAGATAAGGCAAAGCAGTGTGACACAGACAACAACACAGTGTAGTCTGGCCCAGGAGGGTGAAGGTGAACAGAAAGGCACTGGAGCAACGAACTGCCCTTGCTGTCTCTGCCTGGCAGGTTTCCCTCTCTCCACTGGGATTCTCTGCCTCTAACCCTATTACAGGGGCTGAGTTACTGTCCTACTGGTGCTCTTCCATGCCGTCCCTAGGAGAGGTGCGTGACTTGAGTGGGTTGAGTCACTGACGTGGTCTTCCTGTCTGGGTTGGCGCCCCCCCTTGGGTTGTGCCGTGGCGGAGATCTTTGTGGGCTATACTCGGCCTTGTCTCAGGATGGTAAGTTGGTGGTTGAAGATATCCCTCTAATGGTATGGGGGCTGTGCTTTGACAAAGTGGGTGGGGTTATATCTTGCCTGTTTGGCCCTGTCTGGGGGTCTCATCGGATGGGGCCACAGTGTCTCCTGACCCCCCCTGTCTCAGCCTCCAGCAGTAGTTTATGTGTCGGGGGCAAGGGTTAGTCTGTTATATCTGGAGTATTTCTCCTGTCTTATCCGGTGTCCTGTTTGAATCTAAGAATGCTCTCTCTAATTCTCTCTCTCTCTCTTTCTCTCCTTCTTCCTTTCTCTCTCTCGGAGAACCTGAGCACTAGGACCATGCCTCAGGACTACCTGGCATGATGACTCCTTGGTGTCCCCAGTCCACCTGGACGTGCTGCTGCTCCAGTTTCAACTGTTCTGCCTGCGGCTATGGAACCCTGACCTGTTCACCGGACGTGCTACCTGTCCCAGATCTGCTGCTTTCAACTCTCTAGAGACAGCAGGAGCGGTAGAGATACTCTCAATGATCGGCTATGAAAAGCCAACTGACATTTACTCCTGAGGTGCTGACCTGTTGCACCCTCGACAACTACTGTGATTATTATTATTTGACCATGCTGGTCATTTCTGAACATTTGAACATCTTGTCTTTGTTCTGTTATAATCTCCACATAATCTCTGGCTGTGCCGGCACAGCCAGAAGAGGACTGGCCACCCCTCATAGCCTGGTTCCTCTCTAGGTTTCTTCCTAGGTTTTGGCCTTTCTAGGGAGTTTTTCCTAGCCAACGTGCTTCTGCATTGCTTGCTGTTTGGGGATGTAGGCCGGGTTTCTGTACAGCACTTTGAGATATCAGCTGATGTAAGAAGGGCTATATAAATACATTTGATTTGATATTCTAGAATGTAGAAAATAGTAAAAATAAAGAAAAACCCTTGAATGAGTAGGTGTGTCCAAACTTTTGATTGGTACTGTACGTCCCTCTAACCAGCCAGTCCATGACACAGGGCTACTGTGTGCCACTGGACAGCCTGGAGAGGAGTGGAGGAGGATTTGCCATACTGTGTTTCAGCCTGGCCCAATCCTGTACCCTGATGCTGTTTATCCTGAGATAATTAATCTATAGTGAATTAGAGTATTACAGCACACTAACACTGCTTGCCTCACTCTCTCATTGTCACTCCTTACATGGATAAGGTGCTTAGTGTTTCCCAGGAAGAGAGAGAGAGAGAGAGAGAGAGAGAGAGAGAGAGAGAGGAATCACATTAGGAAAGGCAATCCTGGGCAGAAAATAGGATTGTATTAATCTTTATCAAACTCAGCCAAGAGCTGTGGAATCACACCACCCAATACATACTTGGCCAGCCCAGCCACCATGTAGAGTGGGTGTCCAGTGCCCCCAGGCTGTCACAGGGCTTAACCAGGGCCTGATATAGAATGATACTGTGTCAGTGTGTGTGTGTGTGTGTGTGTGTGTTTGTGTGCTTGTGCGTGTGTGTGCGTGTGTGCGTGTGTGTGTGTGTGTGTGTGTGTGTGTGTGTGTGTGTGTGTGTGTGTGTGTGTGTGTGTGTGTGTGTGTGTGTGTAGCATAATGGGGATGTGTGAAACTTACTCCTTAGTCTGAAATGTCCCCACCTGTGCCAGCGAATATCTAGCTTTTTGCATGGCGCCGACTAGTAAGATGCTTCAGGAGGGCGGTCACGTGTGCTAGCAAGGCAGAGGTCCTGAGTTCGCGCCGGGGATGGGCTGAATCGGGAGGAAGTGGTACTCGCTAAACAAGCAGCGTGATGTCTTTTATATGTACGGCAGGTTGACAGTGCTGATAATTCCCTGTGGCCCAGCCTGAGTCTAAACTTAGTGGATGGAACAGGTTAAAGGGCTTTGAGGCTGGGAACCGACTGTAGGTTGCAAATGCACCTACCCAGCTGTCATGGTAACACCTAAACCCCCAGTGTTCATTCTAAAAGTACCAGTGTCACACTACAGCAAACAAACACAAGATCATGTTTAAAGGACTAAGAGGACATGTTCAGGACAGGTTGACATCGGTAAATTACGATTGTCAGGATCAAATGAATGACTTTTGGAAGGAAAGTTTCAGTTGTCTGTTTTTATTTGCTGATGCTTATGGTGAATCCTGATCAACAAAACACAGTGAAATAAGCCAATCACTCAATCAAGCCTGTCTATAATTGTTTAACCAGTAGATGGAATAGAGTTTGTGGTATAGAGCCACAGGTTACAGAATGATGTTGCAAGTTGAAGTAACCTGTGGCTCTGTACTACACACTACACACATATACTGGTTAAACAATTATAGACTGGCTTGATTGAGTGATTGGCTTATCTCACCCTGTTTTGTTGATCAGGATTCACCATAAGCATCAGCAAATAAAAACGGACACCTGAAACTTTCCGTCCACCTTCCAAAAGTCATTAATTTGATCTGTCTGATTCTCCCCCTGTCCAATGTAGGTGTAATGTAGTGCAGGTGAGGAACAGCACGGCTGTAATTAACAAAGCAGGCCTGCAGACAGGCGAGGAGGGGAGACACTCCCTCCACAGCAATAATCTAGGGAGAGACCGCAGCCGTTAGCAAAACCATTAATTTACTAAACCTAACTTTTATGACTACATTAAATATTCATGCACAATCTACCAAAACCCATTTGCAATATTTCCCCCAAATGTACTTCATATTTGCTGATGATTATCATGTGAGAGATCCATCCACCATTTTGTAGCTCATTTCAGATTCATGTAAGGTCAATATTATAATATTCACATCCCATCCCTTCCAAGTTATCAATTAAACTAAAATAGCACCGAAATGGTAAGGTTATATTAGCAAGGAAATAATATTATGGAGGCAAATCTTGCAGGTACATCCACAGGGGGAGTAAATGCATGCAGCAATATCATCATCTGATTATGGAACAGATGTCAGTTATTATTGACCCTGGTGGACCCTGTCCCTGTCCAGATGAGGTAAGGGAAATCAGCAGGGAGCTATTTAAACCGTCTGCTTCCGTCCCTGCTCAGGTATTCATTGTCCTTGCTGATGTCCTCCAGGACCCTTCCGTCTGACACCCGCTTACCAGGGTCAGGACTGGGAGGGTTGGAGGGAGACAGAGGGGGAGGAGGGAGACAGAGGGGGAGGAGGGCGAGTCAACTCTCTCTCTCTATCTCTCCCCTGTCTCTCTCTCTCTCTCTCTCTCTCTCTCTCTCTAGGAGAACTTCCCCCCCTACTGTGAGTCATCACCCTGCCTCCCCCAATCTCTCCCCCACGCCCCAGTCTCCCCCACGCACCAGTCTCTAGCCAGCTTGCCACATCATTACCACACCACAATATCAAGTTAAGGAAGCCTGTCTCTTACTCATCATCCAGAGGGAGAAACAGGAGTGAGGTAATAATGAGCTAATCATCTCCTGGGTTTTGCTTCACAGGTCAATTATGTATTTGTGAGTGCCTATAATATTACATGACTGAAAATATATTATTTAACACACTGGATATTCTGCAAGATGCTCTCCAATGATTTATGTATCATTGGTAATAAGTAATTTACATGCACAAAAGCTCACACAGAAAACATACTGGATTTTGCTTTATTGGCTCTGTATTACTATAGATGGGTTGGTTGTTTAGCAACAAATCTGATGTGTGCGCAACTATGGGGCAAAATAGACTGGGTTGACTTAGGCTGTTTACAACATGTAAACTAGATTTAGTCTATTGAAAACATACAGTGGGGAGAAGAAGTATTTGATACACTGCCGATTTTGCAGGTTTTCCTACTTACAAAGCATGTAGAGGTCTGTAATGTTTTACCATAGGTACACTTCAACTGTGAGAGACGGAATCTAAAACAAAAATCCAGAAAATCACATTGTATGATTTTTAAGTAATTAATTAGCATTTTATTGCATGACATAAGTATTTAATACATCAGAAAAGCAGAATTTAATATTTGGTACACAAACCTTTGTTTGCAATTACAGAGATCATACGTTTCCTGTAGTTCTTGACCAGGTTTGCACACACTGCAGCAGGGATTTTGGCCCACTCCTCCATACAGACCTTCTCCAGATCCTTCAGGTTTCGGGGCTGTCGCTGTGTAATACGGACTTTCAGCTCCCTCCAAAGATTTTCTATTGAGTTCAGGTCTGGAGACTGGCTAGGCCACTCCAGGACCTTGAGATGCTTCTTACAGAGCCACTCCTTAGTTGCCCTGGCTGTGTGTTCCGGGTCGTTGTCATGCTGGAAGACCCAGCCACGACCCATTTTCAATGCTCTTACTGAGGGAAGGAGGTTGTTGGCCAAGATCTCGCGATACATGGCCCCATCCATCCTCCCCTCAATACGGTGCAGTCATCCTGTCCCCTTTGCAGTAAAGCATCCCCAAATAATGATTTTTCCACCTCCATGCTTCACGGTTGGGATGGGTGTTCTTGGGGTTGTACTCATCCTTCTTCTTCCTCCAAACACGGCGAGTGGAGTTTAGACCAAAAAGCTCTATTTTTGTCTCATCAGACCACATGACCTCCCATTCCTCCTCTGGATCATCCAGATGATCATTGGCAAACTTCAGACGGGCCTGGACATGCGCTGGCTTGAGCAGGGGGACCTGCGTGCGCTGCAGGATTTTAATCCATGACGGCGCAGTGTGTTACTAATGGTTTTCTTTGAGACTGTGGTCCCAGCTCTCTTCAGGTCATTGACCGGGTCCTGCCGTGTAGTTCTGGGCTGATCCCTCACCTTCCTCATGATCATTGACGCCCCACCAGGTGAGATCTTGCATGGAGCCCCAGACCGAGGATGATTGACCGTCATCTTGAACTTCTTCCACTTTCTAATAATTGCGCCAACAGTTGTTGCCTTCTCACCAAGCTGCTTGCCTATTGTCCTGTAGCCCATCCCAGCCTTGCGCAGGTCTACAATTTTATCCCTGATGTCCTTACACAGCTCTCTGGTCTTGGCCATTGTGGAGAGGTTGGAGTCTGTTTGATTGAGTGTGTGGACAGGTGTCTTTTATACAGGTAATGAGTTCAAACAGGTGCAGTTAATACAGGTAATGAGTGGAGAACAAGAGAGCTTCTTAAAGAAAAACTAACAGGTCTGTGAGAGCTGGAATTCTTACTGGTTGGTAGGTGATCAAATACTTATGTCATGCAATAAAATGCAAATTAATTACTTAGAAATCATACAATGTGATTTTCTGGATTTTTGTTTTAGATTCCGTCTCTCACAGTTGAAGTGTACCTATGATAAAAAAATTTGACCTCTACATGCTTTGTAAGTAGGAAAACCTGAAAAATCGGCAGTGTATCAAATACTTGTTCTCCCCACTGTAAATACATTTGCACAATGAGCACTTGTCTCTGAAATACATCATTACAGTTATTGTGTCACGATCGTCATATGAAGGAGACCAAGGCGCAGAGTGGTATGCGTACATTCTCTTTATTAAAATAATGTACACCGAACAAACTAACAAAATAACAACCGAAACGTGAAGCTATACAATATAGTGCTGGCAGGCAACTACACATAGTCAAGATCCCACACCAGAAAGTGGGAAAATGGGCTACCTAAATATGATCCCCAATCAGAGACAACGATAAACAGCCGTCTCTGATTGGGAACCATATCAGGCCACAATAGATATACAAAAACACCATGACCTACAAAAACCCTAGACATACAAAAACCCTAGACATACAAAAAACTAGAGTACCCACCCTAATCACACCCTGACCTAACCAAAATATATACAAAACAGAGATATCTAAGGTCAGGGCGAGACATATTGATTAGTTCGCTATTTAATTTTTTTCCATATTAGCATTGACAGGCAATCAGTTAAATCACCTAAAAACAAGACATGGTATCAATAACAAGATACAACGAGCTGAAACGAGCCAACTACAATTCCACACAAGGCATCTTCTTGGCATTGTTGCTAGCTATCTGACTGTTCAGCATCTTTTTTTGTGACATTGTCAGCCAACCTGTCTATTTTGTACAAAAATATGACATTTTTTCATCTCAGGTTTTTCCATATCTGTTTATATTTTCATGAACATGGGACTGCCTTGTAGCTGCAGAGTAATATAGAAATAGCTTTTGGGGATTTCTGTAATTTAAGAGTAATTGATATTAATCAACATTAATCATACAATTGTAAACAATGGTATTCTTGATTGGTTTATTGTATTTCAGTGTGTGCACTTGTATTGAGAGTGTATAATTTCTATAATTTCTGTCAATATCACTACATTATTACCTGTATTAGCACAAACAATATTAAAAGCTTTCATGGGTTAATATTGACCTGGCTCTATTTAAAATGGCTGCCAGTGTAGGAGAAATGTATTCATCACTCAGTATGCATGCAATTAAAAGCAGTAGTGTTGTGTAAAAATGTCAGGTCCAAAACAGGGGAGGCTGTTGCGTGACCAGAAGCCCTTGGTTAAAAATACAACGAAACAAATAAAATATGAATTCCTTCAGAGAGAGAGAGAGCTGGTTCCCCCAGACCGAAAGTCTAACTCCACCACCTGCGCTCCACTGAGTCCACACTGACTCCTGCAGTCCTCCTTCCACAGTAGGCCAGAGAAATCAAATAACGCACCGACACACACCACTCTCCCATTCAGCACTTAAAAGCCACGGTTGAATTTCATCTTGATTTCATTAAATATTCATAAAGGCCAATTAGAAGGGCAGCTTATCTGGCTGCGAGGACACTTTTCCATGATTCTGTCACATGTAGTCCATCAGACGGACCGTTTTGAAAGTAGACCCCACGAGTCCATATGCTTGACCCTGACTCCTCCTGCTTCCCATCCGTCCCTCTCTCACACAGAGAATGAGGCAAGTAGGGAGACAGAGACAGGGACAGAGACAGAGGCCGAGACAAGGAGCACAGACACCCAAAATACCCTGTGGCCTAAAAACTAACATGCATACAGTGCCTTGCGAAAGTGTTCGGCCCCCTTGAACTTTGCGACCTTTTGCCACATTTCAGGCTTCAAACGTGAAGATATGAAACTGTATTTTTTTGTGAAGAATCAACAACAAGTGGGACACCATCATGAAGTGGAACGGCATTTATTGGATATTTCAAACTTTTTAACAAATCAAAAACTGAAAAATTTGGCGTGCAAAATGATTCAGCCCCCTTAAGTTAATACTTTGTAGCGCCACCTTTTTTATTTTATTTTTTTTATTTTACCTTTATTTAACCAGGTAGGCAAGTTGAGAACAAGTTCTCATTTACAATTGCGACCTGGCCAAGATAAAGCAAAGCAGTTCGACAGATACAACAACACAGAGTTACACATGGAGTAAAACAAACATACAGTCAATAATAAAGTATAAACAAGTCTATATACAATGTGAGCAAATGAGGTGAGAAGGGAGGTAAAGGCAAAAAAAGGCCTTGGTGGCAAGGTAAATACAATATAGCAAGTAAAACACTGGAATGGTAGTTTTGCAATGGAAGAATGTGCAAAGTAGAAATAAAAATAATGGGGTGCAAAGGAGCAAAATAAATAAATAAATTAAATACAGTTGGGAAAGAGGTAGTTGATAGGCTAAATTATATGTGGGCTATGTACAGGTGCAGTAATCTGTGAGCTGCTCTGACAGTTGGTGCTTAAAGCTAGTGAGGGAGATAAGTGTTGCTTTTGCTGCGATTACAGCTGTAAGTCGCTTGGGGTATGTCTCTATCAGTTTTGCACATCGAGAGACTGACATTTTTTCCCATTCCTCCTTGCAAAATAGCTCGAGCTCAGTGAGGTTGGATGGAGAGCATTTGTGAACAGCAGTTTTCAGTTCTTTCCACAGATTCTCGATTGGATTCAGGTCTGGACTTTGACTTGGCCATTCTAACACCTGGATATGTTTATTTTTGAACCATTCCATTGTAGATTTTGCTTTATGTTTTGGATCATTGTCTTGTTGGAAGACAAATCTCCGTCCCAGTCTCAGGTCTTTTGCAGACTCCATCAGGTTTTCTTCCAGAATGGTCCTGTATTTGGCTCCATCCATCTTCCCATCAATTTTAACCATCTTCCCTGTCCCTGCTGAAGAAAAGCAGGCCCAAACCATGATGCTGCCACCACCATGTTTGACAGTGGGGATGGTGTGTTCAGGGTGATGAGCTGTGTTGCTTTTACGCCAAACATAACGTTTTGCATTGTTGCCAAAAAGTTCAATTTTGGTTTCATCTGACCAGAGCACCTTCTTCCACATGTTTGGTGTGTCTCCCAGGTGGCTTGTGGAAAACTTTAAACGACACTTTTTATGGAAATCTTTAAGAAATGGCTTTCTTCTTGCCACTCTTCCATAAAGGCCAGATTTGTGCAATATACGACTGATTGTTGTCCTATGGACAGAGTCTCCCACCTCAGCTGTAGATCTCTGCAGTTCATCCAGAGTGATCATGGGCCTCTTGGCTGCATCTCTGATCAGTCTTCTCCTTGTATGAGCTGAAAGTTTAGAGGGACGGCCAGGTCTTGGTAGATTTGCAGTGGTCTGATATCTCCATTTCAATATTATCGCTTGCACAGTGCTCCTTGGGATGTTTAAAGCTTGGGAAATCTTTTTGTATCCAAATCCGGCTTTCTCGGACCTGCCTGGTGTGTTTCTTGTTCTTCATGATGCTCTCTGCGCTTTTAACGGACCTCTGAGACTATCACAGTGCAGGTGCATTTATACGGAGACTTGATTACACACAGGTGGATTGTATTTATCATCATTAGTCATTTAGGTCAACATTGGATCATTCAGAGATCCTCACTGAACTTCTGGAGAGAGGTTGCTGCACTGAAAGTAAAGGGGCTGAATAATTTTGCACGCCCAATTTTTCAGTTTTTGATTTGTTAAAAAGATTTGAAATATCCAATAAATGTCGTTCCACTTCATGATTGTGTCCCACTTGTTGTTGATTCTTCACAAAAAAATACAGTTTTATATCTTTATGTTTGAAGCCTGAAATGTGGCAAAAGGTCGCAAAGTTCAAGGGGGGCGAATACTTTCGCAAGGCACTGTATCTCCAGAAGGAAGCAGGATATCATATACTAACCATGCAGCCATTTTAATACGCCTTTTGGGCTCTGATTCATTCATAAGCGAAGAACCACTGTTTTGTGATAGATGGTATATCAAACTGAGTTAACTCTGCAGCCCCCCCCCCCCCCCCCAACAGCATTTCCTCCAACAGCTCATTTCCTACAGTGTAGGAAAGCTGAGAAAGTGGAGGTGCAGACAGGGCCTCTGATTTGCAGCTGGCGGAGGGAGGATGAATGGGCGATATGTAATCAAGCGCACTGCAGTAATTGAATACATCACTTTAGGAATGAGAAGCCATAGTCACACACTGCCTGCCACCCATCTACATGAGCAGGGCTTACTGGAGCTGGAGCTATTAGAGCAGAGGGGAACCTTTCATCACAGCTTCTCACCGACACAGCACCGACTCCCCTCTTAGGGATATACTGTATACAGTACAGTAGTTGTCATAAATGTGTTGGACTCTTGTGGTAACCCCACACCGTCTGAGTACTGAGCACAGACTGACTTTTAACCCCACACCCTCTGAGTACTGAGCACAGACTGACCTTTAACCCCACACTCTCTGAGTACTGAGCACAGACTGACCTTAACCCCACACCCACTGAGTACAGACTGACCTTTAACCCCACACCCACTGAACACTGAGCACAGATTGACCTGTAACTCCACACCCACAGTACTGAGCACAGATTGACCTTTAACCCCACACCCTCTGAGTACTGAGCACAGACTGACCTTTAACCCCACACCTGCTGAGTACTGAGCACAGACTGACCTTTAACCCCACACCCTCTGAGTACTGAGCACAGACTGACCTTTAACACCACACCCTCTGAGTACTGAGCACAGACTGACCTTTAACTCCACACCCACTGAGTACTGAACACAGACTGACCTTTAACCCCACACCCGCTGAGTAATGAGCACAGACTGACCTTTAACCCCACACCCACTGAGTACAGACTGACCTTTAACCCCACACCCACTGAACACTGAGCATAGATTGACCTGTAAACCCACATCCACAGTACTGGGCACCGACTGACCTTTAATCCCACCCCCACTGAGCACAGACTGACCATTAACCCCACAACCACTGAACACTGAGCACAGACTGACCTTTAACCCAACACCCACTGAACACAGACTGACCTTTAACCCACACCCACTGATCACCGTGCACAGACGGACCTTTAACCCCACACCCACTGAACACTGAGCACAGACCGGCAGTCCTCTGTGACTAGGAAAATAATCAATGGCAGCATGTTGACATGGTGATCGATCAATGATCTGTGAAAAGGGGTTTGCATACCAAATGGTTCCCCCTAACCCCCCATTATTTGCCCATTGGAATCTAAGTGACCCCTCATCGATGGAGTGCAGATCAAGTGATTTGGTATATACCAGAGGCTAGGATCAATGACCCCCTACCAGCAAACACTGAGTAGAACCTCCACCAACTAAGGTGTAATCCAGTTAAACTAGGAGCTCTGATGAACATGTCAAGTCATCTTAACACTGAAAAGTTAAATTCATAGGACCTAATTAGGGTCAAGGGTCAAGTAATGAGTATCCCTTAATTGGTTTATTGCTGTTGTGGATTAAAAGTTTTATGAATGTGTATGCATAATTCATAATATTATATAATTGTCTGCAATGCTTGTGCTTCTTCTATTTCGTAACGTCTCATTTATTTTATTTTTGCTCGAATTTAAATGAGTTTACATTTCATTTGTTGTAATCACCCCGTGACAGTAGCAGGGAAGATATTACAAAAATAGTGTGACTAAACTGGTTTCTTTTGAATAACTTTTCAATTTCAGTAGTTCATTCAGGTATGGGAATAAATGTATTTAATGTTAAACCAAGCAAAGTTCATTGTTAGTGAACACTCTTTCTGGTAATTAAAAATTACAATAATTAGCATCCAAGCAATCTACTAGTCATGTTTACAATCACAAAAGTTGTGTGTCTGCTCAGATGAATGCACAAAAAGCCCAGCGGCGGGTGGGAAATGGAAACACAACATGGGGAAATAAAAATAGTTTTTAAAAAAATATGGAGATGTGGAAGGAGGCTGAAAATTGTTGATATCGAGAGAGCGGTTTATTATATATTGACACATTTGGGAATTCTCCATGCCACTTCACAATGATATAACAAATCCCACAGATGTTGACATGTTGGCTACCCAGATGGAAAATGTGCTTGGAGGGTGGAAACTTTTAATCATGACATGAAAAAAGAGATGGAGAAACCGACACGCAAAACCTGGCAGCCTTATTTCTCAGAGTGTCAGACTAAACTGCTTTATTGATGGTATTCTTAATACTCAATGGAAGTGGGCGACCAGAGAAATATTGAGTATGGTTACACGCACACAATAATATGATTATTGTGAATAGTCAGATTAATATAATAGTTTGATTTAAACGTTGACATGCTTTGCAAGAAGAATGATTTCCGTAACAATCCAGTTAATATGGACACATCTGAAATCAAGTCACCTGATGGGACTTATTACTAAAATATAGATATATATTATTCAATTTTGTATGTATTGCAATATATAAGGCATTTCCAGACACATTTGTACATTGATAGATTTTCCTTGACAGGGTTACTGTGTGTGTGTGTGTGTGTGTGTGTGTGTGTGTGTGTGTGTGTGTGTGTGTGTGTGTGTGTGTGTGTGTGTGTGTGTGTGTGTGTGTGTGTGTGTGTGTGTGTGTGTGTGTGTGTGCGCGCGTTTGTGTGCGTTTGTGTGTGGGTGTGTGTGTGTGAACTGTATGTAAGTCTGTGTATCATCAGCTGTGTGATTTCGACTGGCCTCTAGTGCACATGGAGGAGAACCATTTGTTAATGTTTAGGTACAGAGGAGTTTCAGTACTTTTGTACTTTCTCTGTTGTAGTCTGGCAACACTGATCGGATCATGAGATAGTTCTACGATATGGACTATCAATATATTCTTGTCCACATCCACCTGAAGGGTTCTTCTTCCTTGCTTCAAAGTTGTTTTTGCTGTTCTCCATTATCCCCCTACACTTGGTCTGGGGAGGGATTAGGTCCCAAGGTTTTCTTAAAGGCCCAGTGCAGTCAACAAATATGTTTTAAATATATTTCTACACTATGAGGTGGGAATAATACTGTGAAATTGTGAAAATGATGATAATTCCCTTTTAGTGTAAGAGCTGTTTGAAAAGACTGCCTGAAATTTCTGCCTGTTTTGGTGGGATGGAGTTTTGGCCTGCCTGGTGACGTCACCAGGTTGTGAATTAGTTAATAGACCAATAAGAAATAGAGTTCCAAATCTCTCAGCCAATAACAGCTAGTTTTCAGTTTTCCCCTCCCCACTGAGACCACTCCCAGACAGTTTAGCAACATTCTTGCTTGAGAAATGGGTCTTTGTTGAGTTTTTTTTACCATTTTAATTGAAAACAATCACAGTAAGGTTATTAATTGTTACCCAGAAATGATTTTATAATGAGTTAAAACGGCTGCATTGGATCTTTAAAACATCCGTGCCATGTCAGGTTGAAAAAAGCATTGTGCAAATAAGATTTGATCAATTGATTTAGGATCATTAATATTGATAAAGAAATAGCATCAAGAGGCAAATTCCACTCCAGTTGTGTACTACATTACCTGATGGGACATTGATAAATGACAATCAAAATAAATCGTTCTACCACGGCAACCATGTTATTTTTGTGAAGCATATTTGATTCTCAGTTCGGACATTAAGTTTTTATGTGAAAACTATTTCTAAGATGCATACTTAGGTTTTCTGAACTCACTTCACTCATGCTGAAGAAGGAAGCTTGCGCTGCTTGTGCTAGCACATGCACAGATACACCGCTACAACTCTGAATACGGCGTTTATATAGCCTAATAATTCAACCGATTGCTCCAGAAAGCCAGGTGTTTTAATCGGCGTATGCTTACTTCAAATATGACCTCACGCCGATTAAGATAACCGGCTTCCACCCGGTTCTCCTCCATGGTTGGCCCTGCATCTTAGAGGCTGCTGCCCTATATACATAGACTTGGAATCACTGGACACTTCCATTAATAATGGAACACTAGTCACTTTAAATATGTGTATGTGACCAATAAAATGTCATTTTATTTTATTTTTTATTTATTTGATAAGCAGAGTACGGTGTTTACATGACTCATGCCAAAACCGGCCTACTGACATTTTTATTTTTTATTTCACCTTTATTTAACCAGGTAGGCTAGTTGAGAACAAGTTCTCATTTGCAACTGCGACCTGGCCAAGATAAAGCATAGCAGTGTGAGCAGACAACACAAAGTTACACATGGAGTAAGTAAACAATTAACAAGTCAATAACACAGTAGAAAAAAAAGGTGAGTCTATATACATTGTGTGCAAAAGGCATGAGGAGGTAGGCGAATAATTACAATGTTGCAGATTAATAACACTGGAGTGATAAATGATCAGATGGTCATGTACAGGTAGAGATATTGGTGTGCAAAAGAGCAGAAAAGTAAATAAATAAAAACAGTATGGGGATGAGGTAGGTAAAAATGGGTGGGCTATTTACCGATAGACTATGTACAGCTGCAGCGATCGGATAGCAGATGTTTGAAGTTGGTGAGGGAAATAAAAGTCTCCAACTTCAGCGATTTTTGCAATTCGTTCCAGTCACAGGCAGCAGAGAACTGGAACGAAAGGCGGCCGAATGAGGTGTTGGCTTTAGGGATGATCAGTGAGATACACCTGCTGGAGCGCGTGCTACGGATGGGTGTTGCCATCGTGACCAGTGAACTGAGATAAGGCAGAGCTTTACCTAGCATGGACTTGTAGATGACCTGGAGCCAGTGGGTCTGGCGACAAATATGTGGCGAGGGCCAGCCGACTAGAGCATACAGTGGTTGCAGTGGTGGGTGGTATAAGGTGCTTTAGTGACAAAACGGATGGCACTGTGATAAACTGCATCCAGTTTGCTGAGTAGAGTGTTGGAAGCAATTTTGTAGATGACATCGCCGAAGTCGAGGATCGGTAGGATAGTCAGTTTTACTAGGGTAAGTTTGGCGGCGTGAGTGAAGGAGGCTTTGTTGCGGAATAGAAAGCCGATTCTTGATTTGATTTTCGATTGGAGATGTTTGATATGAGTCTGGAAGGAGAGTTTACAGTCTAGCCAGACACCTAGGTACTTATAGATGTCCACATATTCAAGGTCGGAACCATCCAGGGTGGTGATGCTGGTCAGGCGTGCGGGTGCAGGCAGCGAACGGTTGAAAAGCATGCATTTGGTTTTACTAGCGTTTAAGAGCAGTTGGAGGCCACGGAAGGACTGTTGCGTAGAGGTGGATCAGGGAATCGCCCGCAGCAAGAGCAACATCATTGATATATACTGAGAAAAGAGTCGGCCCGAGGATTGAACCCTGTGGCACCCCCATAGAGACTGCCAGAGGACCGGACAGCATGCCCTCCGATTTGACACACTGAACTCTTGTCTGCAAAGTAATTGGTGAACCAGGCAAGGCAGTCATCCGAAAAACCGAGGCTACTGAGTCTGCCGATAAGAATATGGTGATTGACAGAGTCGAAAGCCTTGGCAAGGTCGATGAAGACGGCTGCACAGTACTGTCTTTTATCGATGGCGGTTATGATATCGTTTAGTACCTTGAGCGTGGCTGAGGTGCACCCGTGACCGGCTCGGAAACCAGATTGCACAGCGGAGACAGTACGGTGGGATTCGAGATGGTCAGTGACCTGTTTGTTGACTTGGCTTTCGAAGACCTTAGATAGGCAGGGCAGGATGGATATAGGTCTGTAACAGTTTGGGTCCAGGGTGTCTCCCCCTTTGAAGAGGGGGATGACTGCGGCAGATTTCCAATCCTTGGGGATCTCAGACGATATGAAAGAGAGGTTGAACAGGCTGGTAATAGGGGTTGCGACAATGGCGGCGGATAGTTTCAGAAATAGAGGGTCCAGATTGTCAAGCCCAGCTGATTTGTACGGGTCCAGGTTTTGCAGCTCTTTCAGAACATCTGCTATCTGGATTTGGGTAAAGGAGAACCTGGAGAGGCTTGGGCGAGTAGCTGCGGGAGGGGGGGCGGAGCTGTTGGCTGAGGTTGGAGTAGCCAGGCGTAAGGCATGGCCAGCTGTTGAGAAATGCTTGTTGAAGTTTTCGATAATCATGGATTTATCGGTGGTGACCGTGTTACCTAGCCTCAGTGCAGTGGGCAGCTGGGAGGAGGTGCTCTTGTTCTCCATGGACTTCACAGTGTCCCAGAACTTTTTGGAGTTGGAGCTACAGGATGCAAACTTCTGCCTGAAGAAGCTGGCCTTAGCTTTCCTGACTGACTGCGTGTATTGGTTCCTGACTTCCCTGAACAGTTGCATATCGCGGGGACTATTCGATGCTATTGCAGTCCGCCACAGGATATTTTTGAGCTGGTCGAGGGCAGTCAGGTCTGGAGTGAACCAAGGGCTGTATCTGTTCTTAGTTCTGCATTTTTTGAACGGAGCATGCTTATCTAAAATGGTGAGGAAGTTACTTTTAAAGAATGACCAGCCATAATCAGTTAAATATTGAATTATTAGTGTGGATGTAAACATGCTCATTGTCTCAAAAGGTGTCACACTGGGCAAACCATTACCCTGCTTTTAAAATTAAGACCAGTACACAGACTTAGCTGTCAGTGGAGAGCAGTGTTGGGCTGGGCCAGAGAGAAGGGAAGGCAGGAACCCAGCACTGAGAGGGTTGGAGTGGGGGGTTCTGCCAATATTCTGTCTTGTGCGTTGGAACTTACCAAATCAATGTAGCAACAAATGAAACAAGCACTGACCATTGTACATGGCTTTTGGCTAATTTCGTTAGTCGTTTGTGAGATGGGAAGGTGGAGGCCCTGAACTGGGAGGAGAGAGCGTGCATTATTTACATGACAGCCATACAATGTCAAAGGGATTATCCCGGCTGGTCTGGCTGCATTTCCACAGTGGCAGACCGAAGCGAGGAGGCTGAGAGTGGCATACTAAACACATGCAGAGGACATTGTTGTAGGACACTATTATCTATGACAACTGGCTGAATGTGGCTGTGTTTTGATGATTTACTGTGACAGTCTTTTCCTTAGATTCTTTGGAGTGCGCTTCTGGCTGCTGCTCATACATTCTCAGCTACTCACAGACACAACTAGAGGGAAACCAGTTCTGATTTGACCAGACAAAAACGCTGAGATGTTGCACTTCTAGTTGCCCCTCTTCTCTCTAGTCAGAGGTAATCCAGAGGTTATAGCTAGAATAAGATATCTGATATCTCTGAAATAAAATTCTGCTGATTGGATGCTCTTCAGGCAGAGCATCCAGACCTGCTACTATAATGCTCAGTGAGGCTGTGAGAGCATACAAGGCAGAGACGACAACTTGGTGGGGTACAGTTGGCCTTGGAGGAGGCCATGCTGGTAGGCAGCAGCTCGTCAGCAGCACGACTGGAGTGTAAATGAGTAGACAAGTGTATGCAGGTTGAAGAGCGGTGTGCCCTGTGGTCACCCAGAAAGGAGAGAGATGGTTATGATGTGAGGCCAGAGCCATGCTAACTGATGCCACTGGGAAGGGGGTCTCCACCTCCCCAATCCACTACCAGTCAGTCCCTGGAAAAGCACAAATGAATGTGTTTTTCTCCTCTCACCTTTTTTCCTCCTCAGATAAAATCAACTTGAAAACAGTAATTTGACGCATCTGTAATCACCTTAACCACATCCTTGGACCTGCAGGCTTTCAGGCGGTTCGAGCAAATTGAATTTGTTAATTAAAGCAGCAAAATAAAATGCTGAGCATTATTGATGAGATGCTAATGGAGTTAACGTTAGTGTGGAATTTTGAGGGGGGGGGGGGGGGTCGCAGAAGAGGTACATTCCAGGCTGTCCCACAGGCTCTGGCAGTGTGCCTGCATTCACTACATCTCCCAGGCCCTGATGGCCACACAGGCATTCCCACAAACTCTGCACCACATACAGAAAGACAGCTGCTCCTCCTGCATCTCTCCACTCACATCTCCAATCCGCTTTGGCTTTACCACATCATCTTTATAACAGAGAGATGTACGCCGCCCGGCACCTAGCTCTGTAATCATAATCCATGTTTCAACATACATTTTACAGCTGAAGATGTAGCTACTATAACTGAAGGAATATTAAGTATTGCCAAAGTACCCTACTCTAGGCGTAGAGGTTCACATCAGTTAGTCATTGCTTACAATTCATGCTAACCATAAAACATAAAAGTGTGGAGTAATAACCCTCTCCTGTGCAAATTCATATGGTATCATTTGAAATGTCAGGCTAGAATTTAGTTGACCATTTAGTTGACTAGTTTAGTTGACCAGTATATTACATAGAATAAAGTCCATGCTATGATAAAGTAAAAACACTGTCTCTCCCATAGAGCACGTATCCAGACAAGGGTGTAACTTTGCTTTCTGTGGGCATGCTTCCAGCAGCCCCGGTGATAACCCCACACTGAAGGCAGGGTCATTGGCTTTATTGCCTCCACTGGCGTGCTTAGCCTTCCCACAGCTTAATTATGCATAAATCGACCAGTATTAAACATCAATCCTTAAACAGCTCATTTAGTCTCTGAGCCTGTGTTCAGCCACCCTCCAGTCACATGGGTCCACTGCTAATGAGAAGAATTCCCCAAGTTGTGCTAAGTTGTGCAGCTGGAGCGGGTAGAGAGAAGAAGAGAGAAAGGGAGAGATAAAGAGACTGAGGTGGACAGATACAGAAAAAAAACAGAGCGAAAGAAAGAAAGAGAGAGAGAAAGAGAGAGAGAGAGAGAGAGAGAGAGAGAAAGAAAGAGAGAGAGAGAGAAAGACAGAAAATAAAGAAAGAAAGAAAGAAAGAAAGAAAAAGAGAAAAAGAAAAAGAGAGAAAGAAAGGAAAAAATAGAAAGAAAAAAAGAAAAAGATAGATAGAGATGTGTCCTGGAGCCATGATGGCACTGCAGTGTCCCCAGCCCTGCTGAAGCAGAGAGCAGAGAGAGCAGGGCGTGACAGTGAGCAGTGGTTAAATTACCAAGGTGATTATGCTACTAATTACTGGCAGTCCTGCTCTATTGATAAGGGCCCAACCTGCACCTGACTATTCGGCTCCATTTGCTACCATCTCTCAGGTTTGTAGGGCCTTTTGGCAGCTGAGCATAGACAGAGAAAAAAAGGGATGAATTAGAGATAATGATGGATGGAGGAGGGCTGTAAAAACACACATAGAGCAATAAAGGATTCACAGTTTTAAAGCTAAAATAACTTATTTTATATTAGTCTTATTTTTTAAATAGCTAGCTAACCAAGTAGGGGGATAACATGCAAACAATTAGTTAATAGACCTAGCTAGCTAACCTACGGTATGTACTGTTAGGTTCTGACAAACAGAGTAAAACACACAGACGTTCATTGGAGCTCAAACCAAGTGTATTCACCCACTGGGTCACACAGCTGCATAAGACAACAGTGGTAGGCCTGATCACCGACAACGATGAAGAGATCAGAGATCTGGCCGTGTCGTGCCAGGATAACAACCTCTCCCTCAATGTGATCAAGACAATGGAGATGATTGTGGACTACAGGAAAAGGAGGACAGAGCACGCCCCCATTCTCATCGATGAGGCTGCAGTGGAGCAGGTTGAGCGCTTCAAGTTCCATGTTGTCCAAATCAACAACAAACTGTCATGGTCCAAACACACCAAGACAGTCGTGAAGAAGGCACGACAAAGCCTATTCTCCCTCGGGAGACTGAAAAGATTTGGCATGGGTCCTCAGATCCTCAAAAAGTTCTACAGGTTGCATCCCTGCCTAGTACCGCAACTGCTCTGCCTCTGACCGCAAGCCACTACAGAGGGTAGTGTGTACGGCCCAGTACATCACCAAGTTTCCTGCCATCCAGGACCTCTATACCAGGAGGTGTCAGAGAAAGGCCCTAAAAATTGTCAAAGACTCCAGCCACCCACGGCAAGCGGTACTGGAGTGCTAAGTCTAGGTCCAAAAGGCTTCTTAACCTGTTGTGACAAGGGGGCAGTATTTTCATTTTTGGAAAAAAAACGTTCCCGTAGTAAACGGGATATTTTGTCAGGACAAGATGCTAGAATATGCATATAATTGACAGCTTAGGATAGAAAACACTCTAACGTTTCCAAAACTGTAAAAATATTGTCTGTGAGTATAACAGAACTGATGTTGCAGGCGAAAGCCTGAGAAAAATCCAATCCGGAAGTGCCCCATGTTTTGAAAGCTGCGTTCCAATGAGTCCCTATTGAGCAGTGAATGGGCTATCAACCAGATTACTCTTTCTCCGTATTCCTGAAGGTGTCTACAGCATTGTGACGTAGTTTTACACATTTATGTTGAAGAATACCCGTAAGCGGCTACATTGCGCAAGTGGTCACCTGATGCTCCAAGAGAGATTCTCGCGTAAAATACAGAGGTAGCCATTACTCCAATCGGTCCTACTGAAAAACTAATTGTCCCGATGGATATATTATTGAATAGATATTTGAAAAACACCTTGAGGATTGATTATAAACAACGTTTGCCATGTTTCTGTCGATATTATGGAGCTAATTTGGAATATTTTTTGCCGTTTTCGTGACTGCAATTTCCGGGGCGATTTCTCAGCCAAACGTGAAGAACAAATGGAGCTATTTCGCCTACAAAAAGGAACATTTGCTATCTAACTGGGAGTCTCGTGAGTGAAAACATCCGAAGCTCATCAAAGGTAAACAATTTAATTTGATTGCTTTTCTGATTTCCGTGACCAAGTTACCTGCTGCTAGCTGGACAAAATGCTATGCTAGGCTATCGATAAACTTACACAAATGCTTGTCTAGCTTTGGCTGTAAAGCATATTTTGAAAATCTGAGATGACAGGGTGATTAACAAAAGGCTAAGCTGTGTCTCAATACATTTCATTTGTGATTTTCATGAATAGGAATATTTTCTAGGGATATTTATGTCCGTTGCGTTATGCTAATTAGTGTCAGGCGATGATTACGCTCCCGCATGCAGGATGGGGAGTCACTAGTAACTGCTTCTATCCCCAATCCATAAGACTCCTGAACAGCTAATCAAATGGCTACCCAGACTATTTGCATTGTACCCCCCCCCCCCCACCTGACTCTTATACACTGCTGCTACTCTCTGTTTATTATCTATGTACAGTCACTTTAACTCTTCCTACATGTACATATTACCTCAATTAACTCAACTAATGTCACGACTTCCGCCGAAGTCGGTCCCTCTCCTTTTTCGGGAGGCGTTCGGCGGTCGACGTCACCGGTCTTCTAGCCATCGCCGCTCCACCTTTCATTTTGCATTTGTTTTGTCTTGGTTTTCCGCACACCTGGTTCTCATTCCCTCATCTGACTAAATGTATATTACCCTCTGTTCCCCCCATATCTGTGTGTGGAATTGTTTGTTTGTTACGTGTGGTTCGCATCAGGCTGATTTGCGACGGGTATGTGTTTGACCCGGGTGTTTTTTTTTTATTGTACCGTTTGTGTACTTTGGACGTTATCGCTGTTTTCCTTGGGCATGAATAAAGTGTGCCTGTTCTCACCCATCTCTGCTCTCCTGCACCTGACTTACCTTCAACCAGTTGCGCACATCGTGACAACTGACCTGTGCCCCCGCACATTGACTCTGTACTGGTACCCCCTGTCTATAGACCCACTACTGTTATTTGACTGCTGCTCTTTAATTATTTTTTTCAAACTGCATTGTTGGGCTTGTAAGTAAGCATTTCACTGTAAGGTCTACTACACCTGTTGTATTCGGCTTATGTGACAAATACAATTTGATTTGATTTGACAAAGACATATTTACACAAGCACATATATTTATACCTTCCTCCTATGCTGAGTCTCCTCCTTACACATCTGGACAGCCAATACATCTCTGTTGCTAGACAGGACTTTAGTGATGCCTGTTCTTTCTCACTTCATCTGACCTGACCTCAGCCCAAATGTCTCACTGGAAGTTAGTACCCATCAGTATTAAGTTATGTCTACCTCTTTATCTATACTGTATGCAACTTATTCACATCTACAGTTAGTTTTCAAATAAACCAAAAGGTATCTTATCATTTCAGCAGTGTGACATATGCAATCACTAACACAATGATATGCATGTAAGAGGGATAATGTTACAAATGGGGAGAAGAGCCTTGAGCTACTGTCACGCCCTGGCCATAGAGAGGCTTTTATTCTCTATTTTGGTTAGGTCAGGGTGTGACTAGGGTGGGCATTCTAGTTTCTTTATTTCTATGTTTTCTATTTCTTTGCCGAGTGTGGTTCCCAATCAGAGGCAGCTGTTTATCGTTGTCTCTGATTGGGGATCACATATAAGTTATCATTCTCCTTTCGGTGTTTGTGGGATCTTGTTATTTGTTAGCTCTGCGAAGCCTTCAGAACGTGCCGTTCGTTATTCTTTTTGTTTGGTGTTCTGAGTAATTAAAGAATCATGAACACTTACCACGCTGCACCTTGGTCTCCTTCTGACGACAAACGTTATAGCTACAGGAGACAAATTTGAAAGTTTGTAATTTACACAAGCTTTGGGATAGCATATGAACACAACATAAGTTATGATAAAAACATAATATTAAAGGCCATTAACTTTAAAACTGCAACATTTCCTCTCAGCCTCATGGCAAAATGTGTAGAATAGCTGGAAATCAGCTCTAAAACAGCAACATTGTCACGCCCTGGCCATAGTTATCTTCGTTTTCTTTATTATTTTGGTTAGGCCAGGGTGTGACATGGGTGATGTATGGTTTTTGTCTCATCTAGGGTGTTTGTACTGTCTAGGTTTTTTTGTAGATTTATGGGGTTGTGTTCATTCTAGGTGTTTATGTAAGTCTATGGTTGCCTAGATTGGTTCTCAATCAGAGGCAGGTGTTTATCGTTGTCTCTGATTGGGAACCATATTTAGGCAGCCATATTCTTTGGGTATTTTGTAGGTGATTGGTTCCTGTGTCAGTGTTTGTGCCACACAGGACTGTTTCGTTGCAAGTTCACTTCATTATTTTGTGTTCATGTTTAGTTTTTCTTATTAAAAACCATGAACACCTACCACGCTGCGTATTGGTCCGATCCTTGTTTCACCTCTTCAGAGGAAGAGTAGGAAATCTGCCGTGACAAACATTTTCTCTCAGCCTCATGGTAAAAGGTGACTAGTTTCAGGAAACTAGGCCCCACTACCTCACATGAGAGGTAATTGAACGTAAACATTTTTATCAAAATGTGTTTTTTGGAAGAAATGCCTTCTGGAACATGTGAACTTTCATGTGCCTTAATAAAAAAAAGTGTATGCCATCTGTAAATAGGAAATAAAATTGTTAAATTACGAGCCTAGTTGGTTTAGTCATAGAAAGAGATCGGAACCTTCCCGCTAGCCATGATTGTCTGAGATAATGGATGGGCGGGACATGCCGAGAGATGAGTTTGGATTGGTCTGCCATGTAGCACACTTCTGTCAACAACATGAGCTGCTCAGTAGGTGTAGGTAATCCTTTCTAATGCAGCTTTTTTTTAAAGATTTCACAAAGAACTGTAAAAGTGTTGCTAATACTCTCCACTTTCTGGAGGACCGAGTTTTGAAATTAATGGAATTCCTGGTGGCAGAGTATGATCCTGAAGCAGAGTATGATAGCTAAAGCGATTCAGAAATTTGATTGCAAACATTCGGAGGGAGTCAATAAGAGAACACACAGAAGGCTGTTGTATAAAACACCTGTCTCCGGATTACATCTTCAAACCAAGGGCAACCATGGCATCGGTGACAGAGAGGGATAAGCGTTCATCCATGTATACGGGTAAGAGAGTCTAGTTAGCTACATTTTCAGATATTATACGTTTCTAATTTTGTCAGAAAGTAATTTTCATTGCAAGTTAAAGTGTACTGTTAGCTAGCTAGCTAACTTTAGCTGGCTGACTCGATAGCTAAAGTTATGTGTATGATATTATTCGTATCGCAGAGCCATTTGCATTGATAGTTACAGTCTAATATTAGTTAGCTAGCGAACATTGAACCTAGTTGGTTAGCTTTAGCTACCTGCAGATTCATGCAGGGTAGTAGCATTATGAGTTGGGATTATGTTTCATTGTTTAGCTGGCTAGCTACATGTGTAAAGACTCCACCACAAAAGACTCCACTATGCAAGTAAACATTTCACTATACAGGGTACACCTTCTGTATCCTGTGCATGTGACAAATAAACTTAGATTTTATTTGATCCCTTACAAAAAAAGATTGCAGTTTTGAAACTGTAGTTAAAGTGCAGTAACTGCAATCAAATGTGATATTTTGGACGCAGTAATTGCAGAATATGCCGCACTCTAACTGCAGTTACATTGCAAACTTACATCAGTAAAAATAAATATTTGGGATGTAAAAAAAAAATGTTTGCATCATACTGCAGTTATACTGCACTCTAACTGCAGTTAAACTGTAGTGTACTGCAGTTAAACTGCACTCTGACTGCAATCTTTTTTCGTAAGGGATATAGTGTGTGTTTACCAGAGACGATAATGTGAAGAACATGACCTGCACCAAATTGAAATTTGCATATAACGTTAGGCAAACGTGAAAGTGTCCAATAAAAAAATTCCCTGCTTTTATTTCATCACACTGACAACTGTAAGCTATTTTCTGCAATTAGCTCGCCATTAACTTGTAAATAATGATCTTGCAGTGAATATATTTTCCTGTAATAATGAATACAAATGAGCTAAATTTAAGATGTTGTCAGCTATATGACATGATATTGAACTGGTTAGCCAGTTAACTTAAAGTTATCTAAATAACTAACAAGCTAGAAACACATCAAAACGTTGTTTAGAAAGTTGTTTATTTTATTTTATTTGCCTGGTTTGGTAGATTGACATATACTAATTTCATTTTTCAACGGATGGGTTAATTGGTGTTAAAATACACCAGTTATGCTATTTTGGACCACCAGGCTGCAGCCTGTCGTTTTTGTGTTTATACTTTTTCATAACGACAAGTTTGATGTTGGACGACAATAGAATGCTCATGATGTCACTGCGACAACTGTCAACAGGCATGTCGATAGAGGCAGGACAAACCAGCCTTTAGTCTTGAAACCTTTGATTGCTTAGTACACTACCATAGTAACTCTGTTTAGCACATGGCCTCACATGTAAGCCCTTAAAGAGATGGGTGGGGCTAAGGATTAAGAGGGGTTGAATGGGTTGAGACAAAGAAGAGCTCACCAGTAGTGTACCAAAATATTCAAGGGCCATTTTCTCAAAAGTGGGGTTACAAGTTTATCAACTTTTGAAGCAGAATTACTTTCCCATTGTTCCTCAACTGTAGTGTATGATATACCTTTTTCTAGCTCTGAGTCTCTACTTTTATCCAATGTCAATATCACCATTTCAAATGTTGCTACATAAGACTGAATCGAGTTGGTCAGTCACAAATGTGTAAAATAGTATGAGATTATCTATAAAACTGCTAATCTTTCTCTCTGCCCCATGGCAAAAAAAACATACCCAATCACTAACACGATGATATACATGTAAAGTGAGCCATAGGTTAGAGAGGGATCATGTTAAAAATGAGGGGAATAGGCATTAACTGCAGTACCTGGCAGTGATATTAACATCTATACGGATCTATATAATGGGCATGCTGCTACCTCTCTTCACCACCTCTGGTGAAGATGAGTCTTCATGACTAATTGGCACTCTGGACTACCACCATTACACACATACCATTTTGTCCATTAGATCATTCAATAGCACGTTTGAACAGCATCAGAAGTGGAGTTCAAAGTAGAGACCCGGAAGGGGTCGGGGAGGCAAAGTAGCCCCAAATGGTAGGATGAATGGTTTCAAGAAATGAGTGCCTTTTGCATCCCTTAGAATTTTTAAGCAGAAATTGTGCACAAATCTTGAATTTTAAAAGCCTGTTATATTAAATGAAGTGCCCTTTAATATAGACCACACAGACAATTATTGAATCTTATTTTTAATATCAACAAAAACTTTCTTAAGTGCAAAAATGCTGCATTTTGACATGTTCCTCTGTGCATCCTCTGTGCATCCTCTGTGCATCCTCTGTAACTTCTATGAAGACTTTAACCCACTTAACCCAAACATTTCTCCAAGTTTTCCACATCATTGAAAAGCCCTAGTTAATGTCTTGCTCTGACAAGTCCTTTCTGAAGATGATTATTTTTATTAGTGATTCATTTTAAGGTAAAAAAAAAAAGAGTTAAACTATTCTTTTTTTTAAAGATCAAATCAAAGTTTATTTGCCACATGCGCCGAATACAACAGGTGTAGTAGACCTTACAGTGAAATGCTTACTTACAAGCTCTTAACCAATGGTGCGGGAAAAAAAGTGTGTGTGTGTGTGTGTGTGTGTGTGTGTGTGTGTGTGTGTGTAGGTAAGTAAAGAAATAAAACAACAGTAAAAATAAATATGAAAAAAGAGTAGCAAGGCTATATACAGACATCTGTTAGTCAGGCTTATTGAGGTAGTATGTACATGTAGGTATCGTTAAAGTGACTATGCATATATGATGAACAGAGAGTAGCAGAAGCGTAAAAAGAGGGGTTGGCGGGTGGTGGGACACAATGCAGATAGTCCGGGTAACCATTTGTCAAAGATGACATTGAACTTTAAAAGTAAAGTCATAGCGCAAAAGCAGGTGAGCTGGTTCTACTATTTTTGGCACTTTTCTGGTGTTTTGTGGTGGTAAACTGAGCGGGTCGAGCATAACCTGTCAACCCTGTTACCCACAGTTAGACAGGCTAGAAATGTTTTTACAATAAAATATTTTTGTGAAGCTTGCATTCAATTGCCCTTAATGTTGCATACAACAAGCTTCCAATCGCTGTGTCACAATGATATTTATGGCTGATTTAAAATGAAGAGTTCAACACTGTTACTTTATTTGGCACTTAGTAAGCCATTAGTATAGTAAAAACAAATTTATTTAGCCTCTTGAGATGGGGAAAAAAGTGTTTTTATTAAGTTGAACATGTGCCCTTTATGACAGAATGTTAAAATAAGGTGATATAAAACTTTTATTTCACCAAGTTACACTACTCAAAAGGCACCTAAATGGTGGAACAACCCAGGACTAAGGTGGGTAGAAAAGCCAGTGTTGAGATGTGTCATCAGGCTGTCCTGTGTTTGATCCTGATGACTAACACTAACTAACACTGCACAGTGTTCCCCAATTGGGTTTCTTAGTATCTTTGAACACCAAACATCCACGATAAAAAAAAAAGCAAACACTGGAGAAATGGCATGCCATCTGTTGGTTAGCTAGTTGTTTAATCCCTGCAGAAATACTGACAATTAACAAGAGCTATAAATGGTATTTATGCACAGATATGTGCCAGGGTGAAAAACATCACATACAGTACACCCAAGACCAATTACAGATGTATGATCTTAATTTGATCACCCTGTTGTAGGATAACTGTGCTACGCCACTGATCTGTAGGCTATATTTATGGCAATTAGAGCTCCCTGCTAACTGAGAGAATTTTTTACATTTCTCCCTGAGCTATATTATAATTTAGCATGTACAGTACATTTTGAATTCAAAAGGGGTTTTAAGTTCAACCTATTAATAAAACAGAGGTGGGTCTGGCTGTGCTGTGTCAGTTTGAGCCTGTGTGTATGAACTGAGGAGCTGGCTGATGTGAGGTGGTGTCCCTGTGTCTCTGAAGATTGGTTTCCTCCCTCTGTTTAAATCACTGCAGATGGCCAGATAAACGTTTCATTTGACCAATAACTGACTGTGACTTGAGGCAAGAAAACCCTTAGATCCTGGTTTGTTGTGACCATGTTTTCCCAATTAAATAAATAACATTGAGCAGAGAAATAAGTAAATACGCTAATAAAACATGGCCTTGCTACACGTTTCTTTGGCACCTGAAATCTTATTGAAAATGGAGGTCCTTCATACTGTACAATACGTACCAGTAATCATACCGTGTCTGCTAAATGTTTAGAAGAAAACAGGCAAGGTTTATGGCTGACTGGCTACAGTGTATGGTCCTTAGCACAGGTTTTGATCAAAGATCCTACCATCCAATTACCAGGTGAAATTGCCTGTTTAATTTCAGGGGTCTACTATCGGAATCCTCTTTTGCAGAGTAATGGTTATTCCAGTGAGCCTCAAGACTAGTGAACAGAGCAAAATAAATCAAGCACGTGATGATAACTTTTTGCTTTGGCACGGTGATCCATCCTATCGCCCTCTGTTCTGACTGTTCTCATTTTAGACAGCAGCCTGCGAGGCTTTCGACTGGAATATCATTGTTTGGGTTTAATGAGCTGGAAAAAGTAGAGAAAGAAACCTGAAACTATTAGATGGAGGAAAGTTTGAAAAGCAACAAGGTTTTCCCTCTGTCACAACAAGCACGGGGGAAATAATTACCCAGTCTATCTGGGCTAGTCACCTAGTGGTGATGTTGCCACCCTATCTCCTCAATAAGCTAAATTGTAAATGTCTAAATGTAGATGCAAACCCTTCACAACTAACAAATGGCTCAATATCAATGCTTCTCCCCTGGAGAGCAACCTGTTTATTGTTGTTCTTTAAAGAAAATACCTCCGGCCTCTGACAACAAACATCCGGGAGAGCAGAGGGCATGGTTGCATTAATGAGGTCTTTTTAGACAGAAATCATTATCTATACAGGAAATAGAGGGAGAAAGTGAATGTGTCAGTGTGTGTGTTCACATGGTATATGTCTTTTATCTGTGTAAGTGTGTGCTGGTATGTAGTGGGTCAATTAAATTATGGCATTTGACTTTCAGGCAGAGGAAGGGCAAGAAAGTGTTACCCGGTGGAAGAGTTAACATTGATTTTGATCAAGTCTAAGAAAAGAGAAAGACAGAGACAGGTTTGGAAGTGAAGAGGGAAGCTGTCTTCAAAACTTCAAACTTTCTTCTCTCTAAGATTGAAATGACTACCTTAGAACTGGAATGGGGATTTAATTAGAACTCAAGGCTATCTAATCTTATGTGAAGGTAAAGACTAATCCTCCCTCCCTCTACCTTGATGTTGGTACTTTGTCAGTTATTTAATAGCCCCTTTGTTATATATCTAGTTACATTTGGAAGGTATTTATGGTACATGGAATATTAGGCATTTTAATGGCACTGCTGTGATTTCACATGCAGATGGGACCCTAATCTGCTCCTTCAGATGCACAGCCTCCATATCTTTAAACCAAAGTTAGCATTTACTTGATGAAGAATGACCATAAAGAAGCAGATGAATGTGAACAAAACAAGGTCTATTACTGGCAGCAGTGGAGGCTGCTGAGGGGAGGACGGCTCATAATAATGGCTGGAACAGGGCATATGGAATGGCATCAAACACATGGAAACCATGTGTTTGATGTATTTGACACCGTTCCACATATTCCTCTCCAGCCATTACCACAAAGTCTGTTCTCCAAAATTAAGGAGCCACCAACCTCCTGTGACTGGCAAGATTATGTAGCCAACCATTTTGTCAATTTCAAGTTGTATAGTACCTGTTCTGGAGAGGGAGTGGTCTCACCTGTCATAGGCATTCAGCAATTAGTGCTTGGAGGTGTGTTTGTCATATCTGCAAGGCAATCAGCAATGAGTGTTTGTACTTCAGTCTCCCCTGTTTTTTCAGCGGCAGTTGTAAGCGGTGATCGTGTCAGTGGTGGTTCATCGCCAAAAGACGAAGACGTTCTTCCCAGTTGTATGAGGAAGGAAAGAGAGGAAGGCTTCAAACAACTCTCTCACTAGTTATTTTCAGATCCTCATTTTGCTCGTTGTAGCTTTGTCAAGTATCTGTGTAATTTCTCTCCCTGTTCGCTCCTCTCCCTGTAGGATTTACAAACCCTCCACAACCTGTGGCTGCAACCCTTCTAATCTAGTACACCTTGCGCGCACAACCCATGTGTACTTCCTATTCTCTTGCAGCCTTTGGAACTGCCAATCTGTGGTCAAGAAGGCTGAGGTCATCTCAGCCTATGTCACCATTAGTCCCTACACGTTTTGGCCCTGACAGAGATATGGATTAACCCAGATAAGACTACTACTCCAGCTGCTCTTTCGTCTTCTGACTGTTCTCTCATAGTCCTACAGCATCTGGTCGTGGCGTTGGGGGTACAGGGATGGTAATTTCTCCTAAGTTGAGATGTTCTCTTCTCCCCCTCTCTCACCTGTCCATCTCCTCATTTGAATTCCATGCTGTCACTGTCAGTTGTCCACCCAAGCGTAAAATGGTAATCTATCACCCACCAGGTAGTATCTGTTTCTTTTCTTTCCAAAACACTTGAGCGTTCTGTTTCTGACCAACTATCTCTCAGAATGATCTTCTTGACCCCAACCAGTCAGGCTTCAAGATGGGTCACTCAACTGACTGCTCTCCTCTGTGTCACGGAGGCTCTCTGCACTGCCAAAGCTGACTCTCTCCTCTGTTCTCATCCTCTTAGATCTATCCGCTGCTTTCGACACAGTGAACCATCAGATCCTCCTCTCCACCCTCTCAGGGCTCGGTGTCCAGGCTCTGCACACTCTTGGAATGCATCCTACCTGGCAGGTCGCTCTTACCTGGTGACGTGGCAAGGATCTGTGTCTGCACCACGTGCTCTCACTACTTTTGTTCCCCAGGTCTCGGTTCTAAGCACTCTTCTCTTTTACTCCTGAGGTACTGACCTGTTGCACCCTCTACAACCACTGTGATTATTATTTGACCTTGCTGGGCATCTATGAACGTTTAAACAGCTTGAAGAACAATCTGGCTTTAATGGCCATGTACTCTTATCTCCACCCGCACAACCAGAAGAGGACTGGCCACTTCTCAGAACCTGGTTCCTTTTTAGGGAGTTTTCCCTAGCCACCATGCTTCTACATCTGCATTGCTTGCTGTTGGGGTTTTAGGCTGGGTTTCTATATAGCACTTTGTGATATCTGCTGATGTAAAAAGGTCTTTATAAATACATTTGATTCCCTATACACCAAGTCACTCAGCTCCGTCATATCCTCTCATGGTCCCTCCCTTCTGATACCCAGGTGGCATACACCCAAGACGCATGTCTGGCAGCTATCTCAGCTTGGATGTTAGCCCACCACCTCAAGCTCAACCTCGACAAGACGGAGGTGCTCTTCCTCCCGGGAAGACCTGTCAGCTCAAAGACCTCTCCATCACAGTCGACAATGCCACGATGTCCCCCTCCCAGAGTGCAAAGAATCATGGCACGAACCTGGACAACACCCTGTTGTTCTCTGAAAATATCAGAGCAGTGACTCGCTCCTGCAGGTTCATGTTCTACAAAATCCATACAGTACAACATTTCTATTGCCCTTGTGAGCCAATTAAAAAAAACAATTGTTCACAAAAAAAAAGGAACAGGAAGGACGCAGGTCCTAATCCAGGCATGCATTCATACCCCATCTGGACTACTGCAACTCTCTGCTGGCTAGGCTCCCCACTTGTGCCATCAAATGCCTGCAACTTATCCAGAACACTGGAGCCCACCTGTTGTTCAATCTTCCCAAATTCTCCCATGTCACCCCACTCCTCCGCACAATCTACTGGCTTCCAGTCGAAGCACGCATCCACTACAAGACCATGGTGCCTGCCTACGGAGCAGCAATGGGAACTGCCCCTCCCTACCTTCAGGATCTGCTCAAACCCTACATCCCAACCCAAGTATTCCGTTCTGCCACCTCTGGTCTCTTGGCCGTCTCACCCCTATGGGAGGTCAGCTCCCGCTCATCCCAGTTAAAGCTCTTCTCCTTCCTGGCACCCCAATGGTGGAACCAGCTTCCTTCTGAGTCCCTACCCATCTTCTGAAAACATCTGAAACCCTATCTCTTTAAAGAGTAACTTAAATAAGACATCTCAGTTTATCCCCTCTCAATTTTCTTTTTTTGATAAAAATGCACTTGACTTTTTCCACTAGCACTGACTTTGCTGATAACTACTTTATTGGGGAAAAATGTACTCACTACAACTGAAGTATGTGGTTGTCACACCTAGCTATCTTAAGATAAATTCACTAACTGTAAGTCGCTCTGGATAGCGTCTGCTAAATTACTAAAATGTCAAATGTAAATTTCAAATGAAATAAGTGTACTCAAAATAATGTAACTACTTGGGGTGATAAATGGCGTAGTATTTACACTTTCTGCCCTAAAGTAAGTTGATGGTATTTTGGTTATATTGAAATAAACAGTTACATGCCAGTATACCCTAGCCTATGACCTCCTCTAGTTGATCAAGGACAGAGTAACAACTCCAAGTTTTGGTTGATAAAAATAAGACACACATGAAACCTATCCAATTTAGTGTTCCTGTAGTTTTAGTACAGTGTAATTGTTGTTGAGACAAAGCTCTATAATCAGAGGGCTTCCACCGTTCTGTCATATCATTTTGTCTATCACCAGTGTGCCTCAGTTCCCAGAATTTTGCAACCCTAGGGCTGACAATCAAATTCCCTGGTTTTCCAAAAATACTGTTTGGAGGATTTTGTATTTCTGGCTTATTCCCTCCTTCTTAGGGGAATCCTTCAACTGGGATTTCGGGAAAACCAAGAAATTTTGCAACCCTAGTCAGTCCCATGGAAGAGCTGCTCCGTCTCAGAATGAGCAGGCTGGCTTTGAGAGGGAGACGATGCCCTTCATCAGCATCATTCATTTACAGTATTGAATCATTAGGAAAGCCCTGCAGTTCTCTCTGCAGAATGGAGCTGACTGGGACACAACATATTATTGCACACTAGCCACTAATCTGAATGGACCAATACATCCTATTTCAATAGGCATTCTTCACACATACAGCCAAGTGAGAGAGTCAATGATATGTAGAAAAAACAACAGCAGCAGCAGTGCTGTAATTGTGCATTTACAGTATAGTGTGCATGAAAAAAAAAGATTTGTCATGGAGAGAGAATTGTTGTCCCCCAATTCTTGCTTTTACTGTGCCATGAATTTTCATGACAGTGATTGATTTGGATGTAAATGGAAGGCTGAGGAGACCTGTGAGTAACTAGTTAAACCAGCCATTTAAAATCAGGCCTGTCAAGAGGAGAGCGAGGGAGACAAAGACAATTGATCGCTAGGTGAAAAAAGATGGACGCTGGAAGCCCAGTGCAGCCGCTTTGTGCCTCTCCAATGCAAGTTTCAAATCATAGGGTGGCAGCTTGACGGCTCCACAATGGGCATCTATGGGATGCTATATCTGACATCCATCGTCAGAAAGGTTATTTCCTTTTCAAGTTGCCCCTCCATCCCCTTTTCTCCCTCACCCCTCAGCCTCTTCATCTCCTTCAAATCAATGGGGAAAAGTCATTGAACATCAGAAGGTAAGTCACTGAATAGATATCAGATTTTTCTCATGACAGAGCGCTTTTGTGCATGTGGATGAGACTGTTATTTTTCCTCCATGCTCTGTGTTAGCAGCGGGGGAAATGTGAAGATTGATCTCTTACAGAGGTCTTTATGGGACAAAAGTTTAATGTCTTCAATTCATAATATAAATAATAGGTGACAGCAAGCTAAAAATCTGCCCGTCTCTACGTTGTTTCCATAGAAACCAAGGATGGATAAGGAAGGGCTGTCACCATTACTCATCCACAAATCTCTAATATTTAAACATTTTTCAGGAATGGCATAAACTTTATGACGTATGACAGGTCGAACCTTCCAAATGCAGTCTGGCATGAAAGTGACATGAGTAATTTTTCTTAACATAATCCAATTATATTGGCATTGGGCTTAATGCACTTCTCTTTTCTTATTGCATTCTAAAGAGATCATTAAGTGTCTGCTACAGTAGCACTGATCAGAGGAGGGTCCATTCTTGGTAGAGCCATATTTGGCCACAGCCCCTCTCCTTTTACTCTGCTCTCATACCTAACGAACAACTGACCATACAAACAAATTAAGACACATTTTGATTTTGCTAGGGGCTTATAGTAATACAGTACTGTATATTTGGGGAGAGTGGAGAAATATTGAGCTTTAAACAGCTTTTTGTGTGGCTCCCATTCAGAGACTATTAGTGCTAATGCATCAGACACACTACTGTGGGCAACACAGAGGAAGACAGAGGTCTGATACACAGTAGCTGACTATATGGCCTACAGAGGTTCAAGAAAAAACATCTAGAGAGAGAAATCCTCTATATGAACCACATCATTTTCATCATAAGTCCTACATAACTATGGGGGCTCCCAGATGGAGCAGCGTTCTAAGGCACTGAATCTCAGTGCTAGAGGCGTCACTACAGACCCTGGTTCAAATACAGTCTGCGTCACAACCAGCAGTGATTGGGAGTCCCATAGGGCAACGTACAATTTACCTGGTTTTGGCCAGGGTAGGCTGTCATTGTAAACAAGAATTTGTTCTTAACTGACTTGCCTAGTTAAATAAAATAACAGTTAAATAGTCAATAGTTTGTCATTTTAATTGGAATCATTTAATTCCCTTTGATATCAATAGGCATTCTAAAAATATATCTTATGTTCTTAGGACTGGCTATATTTTCAGGTAATCTCTCTTCTTTAGCAGCACAGTCGACTGCTTATTTGCATATAGCTGCCAATCTGTCACTCCAAAGTAATAACAAGCTGCTGTAAATGTGTTGCTAACGCGTTAGAAAGGATTTTCTAAATAAAAATGCAATAATTACATTGAGATTCTCTCCAAAAGGAATGAAGATGGTAAGGGGAAAGCTTACAGATAACACATTCAAAGAATCAACAAAATATTTATATGAAATGAAAAAAACAATACCTATTCCTTGAAATACAGTATTTTTGCGTTTCCCTCTTTATTTCAATAATTTATCAAAAGGAACTCCCACATAGAAACAAATTGATACAAGAACAAACAAATCCAATTTTTACTCCTCCTGAGAACAATGTCATGCACCATTACAGTATTGCCTAACATAACCGGCGCTATACAGATGAATAGCCATGCAGATAGGAGTGAATCGACTGAAAACAACTAGAACCCCACTTGGCTGCAAGTCCAGGTGCATCTCCTTGACAGCCATGCCACCCTTCCCTCCCTCCAACCCCTCCCATGCCCCCTCTCCAGTCAGGATCCCCCTGAGACCCCTGCGCCCCGGACCCTCCAGCCTGCTCCGCTCCTGCTGTGATGAAAAGCAGGCCGCAATCCCTTTCAATTTTCTCAGTCTGCCCGGGTGCCATTAAAGGCAATCGACTCAGTGAATAGAGGCACTATATCACAATATGCAGGTGCAGGCATGCTGAAGAGGAGAGACATTGTGCCTTTGGAGAGAGAGGAGCTGGCATCCATCTCTCTCAGGCAGACGCTTCAGCACTGTGAGGAGGAGCAGACACACATGCACTGGGGCTGGGGTGAGTTGACGGTGAAAGGAAAATGAGAGAATAGAAAGTGGAGGAAAATCGGGCCCGTCACATCCTTCATTTTTTCTTTACTTCAGGTAAAAATAAGAAATGTATTTTTGTGTAACAGGGGAGAGAAAAGAGATGTGTGGAAGGGACAAGAGTATCTGTGCGGGCGGATAAGGGTCCAGGTGGGCGTGAGACGTCGAGGAGGATGACTGGAGATGTTTGTTATTAGTCATCTCCAGTCCCCAGGCATGTCAGGGCACTTGGGCAAAGCAAGGCGAGGTAGAGGGGCTGAGCCCAGAGGAGTATGGGGTTAGGGCCTGTGGCCAGGGTGGAGGCCACTGTTCTGTAGAGGATCCCAGGACCAAAGAGAGAGAGTGAGAGAGTGCTTCAGTGGCCCCCATTCACAACCCTGACCTCCCTAAACATGCTCTCACCCATTGGCTGTCCTGCCTATGACTGCCTCAAGGCCCTATGTGTTTTATTTATAGTGAGGCTGCCTCTTGTTGTTTTATTAATCAGGTACACTACTTCCTCTCCTCACGTGTGTTTATCTTGCTGTGGTCAGCAGCATCTGAGGATGTCTTGTGTGTGACAGACAGGCTCATGAAAAAAATATAGGACTGTGATGAAGATCAGCCTTGTGTAAGTCTCTGAGTTTTTCAGTTTTTATGCACTGCAGGGATGGATGCTCCTTTCATTGACTCTTATCCTCACATTCAATTCCATGGCAGTACATCTCACCCACACCGACATACTGTAGAGGGGTCGTTGCACGATAAAAGTGCCTTTAAAAGTGCCTAAACCTAATATTGAATTTTAAAAGCCTGTTATATTGAATGAAGTGTCCTTTTTTTCACCTTTATTTAATCAGGTTGGCCAGTTGAGAACAAGTTCTCATTTGCAACTGCGACCTGGCCAAGATAAAGCGTAGCAATTCGACACATACAACAACACAGAGTTACACATGGAATAAACAAAACATAGTCAATAATACAGTAGAACAAAAGTAAACAAAAAGTCTATATACAGTGAGTGCAAATGAGGTAAGATAAGGGAGTTAAGGCAATAAATAGGCCATGTTGGTGAAGTAATTACAATATAGCAATTCAACACTGGAATGGTAGATGTGCAGACGATGAGTGTGCAAGTAGAGATACTGGGGTGCAAAGGAGCAAGATGAATAAATAAATACTGTATGGGGATGAGGTAGGTAGATAGATGGGCTATGTACAGGTGCAGTGATCTGTGAGCTGCTCTGACAGCTGGTGTTTAAAGCTGGTGAGGGAGATATGAGTCTCCAGCTTCAGAGAATTTTGCAGTTCGTTCCAGTCATTGGCAGCAGAGAACTGGAAGGAAAGACGACCAAAGGAGGAATTGGCTTTGGGGGTGACCAGTGAGATATACCTGCTGGAGCGAGTGCTACGAGTGGGTGCTGCTATGGTGACCAGTGAGCTGAGATAAGGTGGGGCTTTACCTAGCAGAGTCTTGTAGATAACCTGTAGCCAGTGGGTTTGGCGACAAGTATGAAGCGAGGGCCAACCAATGAGAGCGTACAAGTCGCAATAGTGGGTAGTGTATGGGGCTTTGGTGACAAAACGGACAGCACTGTGATAGACTGCATCCAGTTTGTTAAGTAGAGTGTTGGAGGCTATTTTATAGATGACATCACCGAAGTCGAGGATCGGTAGGATGGTCAGTTTTATGAGGGTATGTTTGGCAGCATGAGTGAAGGATGCTTTATTGAGATATAGGAAGCCAATTCTAGTTTTAATTTTGGATTGGAGCTGCTTAATGTGAGTCTGGAAGGAGAGTTTACAGTCTAACCAGACACCTAGGCATTTGTAGTTGTCCACGTATTCTAAGTCAGAGCCGTCCAGAGTAGTGATGCTGAGCAGGTGAGGGCAGTGATCGGATGAATAGCATGCATTTAGTTTTACTTGTGTTTAAGAGCAGTTGGAGGCCACGGAAGGAGAGTTGTATGGCATTGAAGCTTGTCTGGAGGTTAGCTAACACAGTGTCCAAAGAGGGGCCAGAAGTATACAGAATGGTGTCGTCTGCGTAGAGGTGTACCAGGGAATCACCAGCAGCAAGAGCAACATCATTGATACATACAGAGAAGAGAGTCGGCCTGAAGATGGAACCCTGTGGCACCCCCATAGAGACTGCCAGAGGTCCGGACAACAGGCCCTCCGATTTGACACACTGAACTCTATCAGAGAAGTAGTTGGTAAACCAGGCGAGGCAATCATTTGAGAAACCAAGGCAGTCGAGTCTGCCAATAAGAATGTGGTGATTGACAGAGTCGAAAGCCTTGGCCAGGTCAATGAATACGGCTGCACAGTAATGTCTCTTAACGATGGCGGTTATGATGTCGTTTAGGACCTTGAGCGTGGCTGAGGTGCACCCATGACTAGCTCTGAAACCAGATTGCATAGCGGAGAAGGTAAGGTGGGATTTGAAATGATCGGTAATCTGTTCGTTAACTTGGCTTTCGAAGACCTTAGAAAGACAGGGTAGGATAGACACTCTAGACCCAAACAGACCTATGTCTGTAGCAGTTTGGGTCTAGAGTGTCACCCCCTTTGAAGAGGGTGATGACCGCGGCAGCTTTCCAATCTTTGGGAATCTCAGACGATATGAAAGAGAAGGTTGAACAGGCTAGTAATAGGGGTTGCAACTATTTCGGCAGATAATTTTAGAGATAGAGGGTCCAGATTGTCTAGATTTGTAGGGGTCCAGATTGTGCAATTCTTTCAGAACATCAGCTATCTGGATTTGGGTAAAGGAGAAATGGTGGAGGCTTTGGAGGGTTGCTGTGGAGGGTGCCGGGCATAGGGGTAGGGGCAGCCAGGTGGAAAGCATGGCCAGCCGTAGAGAAATGCTTATTGAAATTCTCAATTATAGTGGATTTATCGGTGGTGACAGTGTTTCCTAGCCTCAGAGCAGTGGGCAGCTGGGAGGAGGTGCTCTTATTCTCCATGGACTTTACAGTGTCCCAGAACTTTTTTGAGTTAGTACTACATTCCAGTGTTTTACTTGCTATATTGTATTTACCTTGCCACCATGGCCTTTTTTGCCTTTACCTCCCTTCTCACCTCATTTGCTCACATTGTATATAGACTTGTTTATACTGTATTATTGACTGTATGTTTGTTTTACTCCATGTGTAACTCTGTGTCGTTGTATCTGTCGAACTGCTTTGCTTTATCTTGGCCAGGTCGCAATTGTAAATGAGAACTTGTTCTCAACTTGCCTACCTGGTTAAATAAAGGTAAAATAAATAAATAAAAATAAAATATGTAGGGGGTGGAACAACATCATCGTTTAAGGCATATTGAGCAGGGCTAGAGTCTCTACATTGAAATAAGACAGTAATCATTAACCAGGAGAGTAATGGACGAGGCATATTGATATTAGAGAGAGGCATGCATGGGTCCAGTGACTGGTTGGGCTGACTGGGAACACGGCGATTCAGACAGTTAGTAGGCCAAGGCTAAACAAGCTAGCAGTTAGCAGACTGGGGCTGGCAAGCAAGCAGTTAGCAGCGGCTAGCAGTTAGCGTACTGGGACAGGCAAGCTAGCAGTTAGTAGACCCGGGCTAACAAGTTAGCCTTTGGGGGATGTCGCGATGGAGGTAAGTCTGTTTTTGCCTCTTTGTGCGGTGACGCGATAGACGTGGAGTTAGTAGGGTTCCAAGTAGCTCTAGGTAGCTAGTAGGCCTAGCAGGTTAGCAGAATGGGCCTTCAGTGGACGTCGCATCTGAGGGGCCTGTTGGAATCCTCGGGCAGATTATGTCGGTATTCCAGTCGCAGAGGATCGGTGGGGTTCCGTGCCCCGTACCGCCAGTAGAAGGGGTCCGGATATTGTAGCCCAGGAGTGAGCTTCGGTGGTTGGCCAGGCTAGCTTCAGGCTAATTGGTGCTTGCTCCGGGATGGAAACGCTAGCCAGGAGTGGTCACCCGGGATTGCGGTTAGCTAGTTGCAAAGATCCAGATGAAAATGTTCAGAGTTTGTGGTAGGAATTCGGGGATATGGAGAGAAAAATAGGTCCGGTATGCTCTGGTTTGAAACGCGTTGTACGAACTGGTGAGAGCTTTCCCGAGCTAAAGGTTAGCTGATGACCGCTAGCAATGGTTTGCTAACTGATAGCTGGTAGGTAGTTAGCTAGTTAGCTAGCTAGCTAGCTTCAGTTGAGATATTCCAGTTCGGAGATAAATATTAATACTTTAGAAAAAAGCAGATCCGCGCCACATTGGGTGAGGCGGGTTCAGGAGAGTATTTAGAAGTTGAGGTTTAGGAAAATATTAAAAAAATATATGCAAAGAAGAAGATGGAAATATAGACCACATGGAAAATTCAATAAATTAAGAGTTTATTTCCCAAACGCTATCTCCACCAATTTTTCACATTTGTGTTTTTTCCATTAGAAATGATTGCTTGCGGCCTCCGGGTGGTGCAGCGGTCTAAGGCAATGCATCGCAGTGCTTGAGGCATCACTACAGACCCGGGTTCGATCCCGGGCTGTGTCACAGCCGGCCGTGACCGGGAGGCACATGAGGCAGCGCACAATTGGCACAGCGTCGTCCGGGTTAGGGGAGGGTTTGGTTGGTAGAGATTTCCTTGTCCAGGACGCATGGCTCTCGACCTTCACCTCTCCCCGGTGGTTACAGGAGTTGCAGTGATGGGACAATACTGTAACTACCAATTGGATATCACAAAATTGGGGAGGAAAAGGGCTAAAAGTTTTTTTTTTTTTTTTAAGATTGCTTATACCTTCATGTGTGTCTGTAAAATATTACAGTTCTTTATAGATTTTTTTTTTATTGGTTCCATTTGACTGTGTAAAACATAGCCATACTACTTGTTTCTTTGAGAGTGAGGCGGATGTACAGCATTGTGCAAAAAACATCATAGTGTAAAAGCGGGTTAGCTGGTTCTACTCTTTTTGGCAATTTTCTGGTGGAAAACATAACACATCAATCCTGTTACCCCACCCTACGCACAACAAGGGGGATTTATGGCTTATTTAAGATGAAATCGTCAACTCTGTTACGGTCAATCCTTTTACTTTATTTGGCACTTAATAAGCATGTACTATAGTACTTTTTTGAGATGGGAAATGTGGGTTTTATTTATACTGAACAAAAATACAAACGCAACATGTGAAGAGTTGGTCCAATGTTTTGGCTGAAATAAAATATCTCAGAAATGTTCCATACTCACAAAAAGCTTATTTCTTACAAATTGTGTGCACAAATGTGTTTACATCCCTGTTAGTGAGCATTTCTGCTTTGCCAAGATAATCCATCCACCTGACAGGTGCAGAATATCCAGAAGCTGATTAAACAGAATGTCATTACACAGGTGCACCTTGTGCTGGGGACAATAAACGGTCACTCTAAAATGTGCAGTTTTGTCACACAACGCCACAGATGTCTCAAGTTTTGAGGGAGCGTGCAATTGGCATGCTGACTGTAGGAATAGTATAGTTGAACATGTGCTCTTTACGACAGAATGTAATTGTTTTGACCCAGAGAGCTCCAACGGTCTGGCTACAACTACTATGCTATAGTAACAGTGGAGAGAAGTACTGAGTGCTGTATATCAGGCTTGAGGACTTCAGTTTGTTCAGCCTTTCTGAGTAAAAAAAACATACTTCATAAACAATTATTCTCACACGTATGTTGAGGTCTAGGCTATAACTGCAGGCAGGGATAAAAAGGACTAGGTTCCTGATGATTTACCCTGACAGTAATTCCATACCCTAGCCTCCAGCTCATCAGAAACAAATTTGTCTGTATCGATCTATACAGTATTGAAGATTCTAAACCAGAGCAAGATAATCTTCCCCTGTGGAATTAGACACACAGACACATAGGATCTGTCCACAGGCCAACTGGGCCACATACACACTATCATCCTTCTAGGTAATGTTTGACAGGCTGAAGTTACCAGAAATACACTAGTATCACACACATATCTGCAGCCCAAAAGACGTGATAGGAGGGAGTGATAATGAATATCCATCTCCAAATTGAATGAGCATACTACAGGCTATGTATTTTTCTCCCCATTCAGCTGAAGCATTCAGAGCATAGCATCCTCATCTGCCACAGACAGGCGCCACAGCCTCTCCTCCCTATACCTAAATATGTTTTTCGCCCATTTACAACAAATTAAGTTTCCATCAAAGTAAATTTCAAGCTTGGCTGCATTCGGAGGGTGAGCAATTCTTTTCATAGATTTTCATTATTTTCTCCTAACAAATTATCTACTGTAAAGCTCATTCCTCTCTCCCCCCTTCTCTCTCTCTCTCTCTCTCTCGCTCCCCCCCTCTTTTCTCTCTTTTTCTTTCCAGGGTCCCAAGTATGGATCTAGGAATGGAAAGCAATTACACTGTCAGAAAAGTATATCCTGACTTATTAAAAAACCTGAAAACTTTTTTTATTTCCCTTTGACACATGTGAGAGGAGGCCTGACAACAAAATGAAACAGATTTTTTTTTTTACATGCACAGTCCTCCATCCATGGAGTCATCTAGATAGCAGTGGTTAGTAAATATTAATTGGCGGGCGGCAGAGAGAGAGATAGATGGAAGTACAGAGCTCTGCGGCTGGGATTAGAATTCTCTGAGAGTGAGACTCTGAACACAGCAGGGGCTCCATTTGAGAAAGCATCACTCTTCCTCTGTCACTCGATAACTCAGTTCCCCAACCACCTCCACATGACTCCAACACTGCACCTACAGTACCCACCTCCCTCCACAGAACCACAGAACCTTTCTTCCCACATTGCACCACCATCACCGAGCTAGCCACTCCACTGAGCTTAGTGTCGGAGAGAAGTCTCTGGCCCAGACTGAGGTTCCAGGGTCAGCTACAGTACCACCTCTCCTCCATTGCAGAAGTCTTCAGAGTGTGAGGACAGGGTTGTTGATGATGGAGGAGATCTATCTAGCATAGGTGAGTGCAGTGGGAGAAGGGAGGACAAACTGAGAGAGGAGGCTCTGGCATGGTGTTGTATCTGAGGCAGAGAGAGAGCTGCTGCTAGCTAAGTGACAACAAAAAGCCATTCTGGGTGATATCCTCCTCTCCATAAAGTACCTCTCTCTCCTCTCCCACCACTCAGACGTTCTATCTGGTGCACAAGCTTGAGAGAGAGTTAAGACTTAAAGGTGTGAGCCATTTCCAATTTCAAAAATAAATATCTCTGACAGCAAATCTGATATTTTTTTGCCTGCATTATAATAAGGATCAATTTACAGTTTTGGAAATCAACTTTGAAAATACACCACTGTCTGACAACCCCTCTACTGAATAATATTTCTACCACATATAGACTATGTTACTGCCAATGGCCACTGTCTCCACCACACAAGCCATACCTACCTTTTATCCAGCCCACTCCATATTTCCTTAGTTACTGTACTATACAGTAAGCTGGCATTGATATAGGGGTCTTGATATGCAATAAAGCACTGGGACCAGCTTGGAGGAATCATTGCTCTAGATGAAAGGCTCAGATAAACCCTTTTATCTTCAATTTCATGTGGAATAAGTTCAGTGCTCTACTGTTGGGGTCAGAGGGCAAACCATTGATGCAACCTCGCTGAGATAAAACAGGTGAAACAGACCCATTTATATCCCTATGCACATCCTGTCACATCAGTACTTTCTGTTGGAATAGAGGTCAAAGACCAATAACAGCCAATGGAAAATATTGACAGTCCACCAGCTTCTTGTCATAGCAACCAGAGCCAGGGACAACCGTCAAGCAGAAATGATCATGCATGACCCCGCAACCTCAATCAGAAACGTTGAGTCGGGGTCCGGTGTATGACATTACAGGCTATTCAGATATAGGCAAACACTATTCCTCTAGTTCAGGGTGACAGCAAGACGTCAGAACTAGATATAATCTATTCCCTCGACCTGTTCCTAAGTACTTCCACTTAGTACTGTTGCTGTATGTGATATTGTGCTCTCAGCTCATACAGATGATAATGAAGGTAGATTGGCAGGCGGTCTGATGGTGGACCAACAATAATAATAATCGTTTGGTCAACAGTTGGAGAGCTCTCCAAATTAGAACGCCATCATAGAATCATTCATAAAAGAACCAACATGTCAACAGTATCCTTGAACGGGGGATGTGAAAGAGTGGGCACACAAAGAAGAACAGGATGCTTCATGATATTGCGAGAGACACTTTGGCTGCTGTTAAGCCAGTAAATGACTAGACTTCATGCAATTACCCAGCAGCCTGGTTTCAGACAGCACAGCCATCCATCCACCATGCAGTAGGAAAGACAAGCCTAGACTCCCTCTCTTCTCTAGCATCAGCTACTAACGTTTCAGTCAGTCTGACCTTATCTCCTAGTGGAAGGTAAAGTCGCTATTGATTAAATCTTGGCACACAGTGTACAAACACAGTGATAAGCCCAGCAGACTGCCGCAGTGCCAACTCTGTGGGCCAAAGGCCCCTCTCATCCTTTATTCCCACTAACAGGCACCAGGAGACAGTCCACTACAGCCTGTCTGCAGGAGACCCAGCGACCATTAGGACCGCAGAATATCACCTTCCCAGACCAGCACATCATTTCCAGCTTCCCCACGCCTCCCCCCCTTGGAGCCTTTGGATGGAGGAGCCTCATAAAAGTCTATGTGAGCTGCCGGATTCCACAGAGCTCTGAACGTTTGAAAGTGACATCCACAGGGCACTGTAGAAGACCTATTATTGTAGACGAGCTCGGTTTTGTGAAGCATTCAGTATTCCTAAAGGAGCAAAGGGTGTTGTGGATATTGCAGCAAGCATTGTGTAAGCTCCATTGCAGCCATGTACGCTAATTGTTTCCCAAATTTTAGGAACTTCTTTTCATTATTTTAGCTGCACACTTCAAAATTAAACAAATCCTGTGTGTCATTTTTATACTTTTATGGTGATTATTTCCTCTTGAAATATAATAAGTATTGTGGAACTTAGTGGTGGCAGGTGAGGGGTGCAGGCTTAAGGATGGCCATCGACTCCTCACTCTTATTTGCACATTCATCTTAGATACGGGCTGCAGATACTGGCTGCTTTTTCAGAGGTAAAAAAAAAATGGTATCACAGTTGGCCATCATGACAGGAAAGGAATGGTAAAAGTGCTTTCACTGAAACTCCTACTCTGCCCATAAGAAAATGCTTTGTCAGTGTGTGTACTAGCACCAACACTGGGCCCTGACTGTCTTTTTAGTAGTCAATACAAAATAAATGGAGGAATAGTTTTAAGGAAACTTATACGTGGAGTGCGTACACTTGTTAGCAGAGAAAGGTCCAGGCAGAATCCATTCTGTCTCCATGGACTTGTCCCTCACACAACTGTCAAGGAATGGATTGCAGGAGAAATGTTCAGACAGTGAGAGAACAGGGGAATGGATACAGTGCATGACCCTTCCACAGAAACTCTATAAAACCCTGTATAAAATCCACTAGTCCATCACAGACCTGTAGACCATCACAAAGAATGTGTTAGGGTACAAGTAGCAAGAGAGACATCAACTATATCAGTAAAGTCTGTCTTAAAAGAGACGAAGGAAAGAAACCTCTGACCATTAAATAAAGCCTGAGCTGCCTGTTCTGCTGTTTCAAGTTGTCACACATGAACAGAGGTTTTTCAAACCTCATCCCACATCTCATTGATTGACACCTGGGCAAATGCAGATGGCAAAAATATTTCCATACACTCACTGACACAAACATGCACACACACTGCTTAGTATGCTTACAATGCTTTGTCTTCACCTGGCACATATGCCATCAAAAAGCAGTTTTACTACTGGTCCCTGCAGCAGATCTAGGTGCTAATAAAAACCGACTGCATGTAAAGGGAGTGGGGAAAAGTGAAAGACAACGATAAAGGGATGGTAGGGAGAAGGAAGCTGAAAGGCAATATGCAGTTCAAGGATTTGTTATTATCCTAGAAGTGCAATTATAGTAGTCCTCCCCTATTACAGTGGAGCTATGTTCTCTCTATGTGTTTGGTGGAGATGAGGCATCACAATTACTGCAGCTTTTTATTGGTAGGCAGGTAGACCTAGTGTGTTACAGCAGCTTGGCCCTGAGGCCTGCTTCCCTGTGTCTGCTTGTCTTCCACTCTCAAAGTCTGTCACTCTAAGTCGAATTTGTCTCCTACTCATCTTTCTAGCTTTGTTTACTTTCCCTGAGACAGCAGCAAATGTACTCACAGACTTTACAGTCCCTCATCCCTCCAACAATGAGGGACAGTTCATCTGTTGCATCTGAGTAGAAGAGGGGGTTTAAATAGATTTTTTAAAACATTTCGTTTATTAAAACAAGCACACATAAAACTTGAAAAAGAAAAACAGTTGAAGTAAGAAGTTTACATACACCTTAGCCAAATATATTTAAAGGCACTGACATTTAATCCACTTAAAAATCCCCTGTCTTAGGTCAGTTAGGATCAACACTTTATTTTAAGAATGTGAAATGTCAGAATAATAGTAGAGAGAATGATTTATTTCAGCTTTGATTTCTTTCATCACATTCCCAGTGGGTCAGAAGTTTACATACACTCAATTAGTATTTGGTAGCAGTGCCTTTAACTAATTTAATTTGGGTCAAACGTTTCAGGTAGCCTTCCACAACCTTCCCACAATAAGTTGGGTGAATTTTGACCTATTCCTCCTGACAGAGCTGGTGTAACTGAGTCAGGTTTGTAGGCCTCCTTGCTCGCATGCTTTTTCAGTTCTGCCACAAATTTTCTATAGGTTTGAAGTCAGGGCTTTGTGATGGCCACTCCAATACCTTGACTTTTTTGACCTTAATTAAGCCATTTTGCAACAACTTTGGAAGTATGCTTGGGGTCATTGCTCATTTGGAAGACGCATTTGCAACCAACCACGGTTGGGATGGTGTTCTTCGGCTTGCAAGCCTCCCCCTTTTTCCTCCAAACATAACGACAGTCATTATGGCCAAAGTTCTATTTTTGTTTCGTCAGACCAGAGGACATTTCTCCAAAAAGTACAATCTTTGTCCACATGTGCAGTTGCAAACCGTAGTCTAGCGTTTTAATGGCAGTTTTGGAGCAGTGGCTTCTTCCTTGCTGGGTGGCCTTTCAGGTTATGTCGATATACGACTCATTTTACTGTGGAAATAGATACTTGTGTACCTGTTTCCTCCAGCATATTCACAAGGTCCTTTTGCTGTTGTTCTGGGATTGATTTGCACTTTTCGCACCAAAGTACGCTCATCTCTAGGAGACAGAACGCATCTCCTTCCTGAGCTGTGTGAAGGCTGCATGGTCCCATGGTGTTTATACTTGTGCACTATTGTTTGTACAGATGAACGTGGTACCTTCAGGCATTTGGAAATTGCTCCCAAGGATGAACCAGACTTGTGGAGGTCTACAATTTTTTTCTGAGGTCTTGGCTGATTTCTTTTGATTTTCCCATGATGTCAAGCAAATAGGCACTGAGTTTGAAGGTAGGCCTTGAAATATATCCACAGGTACACATCCAATTGACTCAAATGATGTCAATTAGCCTATCAGAAGCTTCTTAAAGCCATGACATAATTTTCTGGAATTTTCCAAGCTGTTTAAAGGCACAGTCAACTTAGTGTTTGTAAACTTCTGACACACTGGAATTGTGATACAGTGAATTATAAGTGAAATAATCTGTCTGTAAACAATTGTTGGAAAAATGACTTATGTCATGCACAAAGTAGATGTCCTAACCAACTTGCCAAAACTATAGTTTGTTAACAAGAAATTTGTTGAGTGGTTGAAAAATGAGTTTTAATGTCACCAATCTTAGAGGAAGTAAACTTCTGACTTCAACTGTACATGTACATGTAAATTCATGGAGGATAACACACAAATGTACATTACATGTACATGTACATGTAAATTCATGGAGGATAACACACAAAGTTTTGGGCTTATTTCAATTGTGGTCCTCTTGTGACAAAATTGCTCGGCAAGATTGGCAACACAGTGTTACACATTATGGCAGCGAAACATACAGTGGCTTGCAAAAGTATTCACCCCCATGGCATTTTTCCTATTTTGTTGCCTCATAACCTGGAATTAAAATATATCTTTTTTGGGGGGGTTGTATCATTTGATTTACACAACATGCCTACTACCTTTTTTTAATTGTGAAACAACAAGAAATAAGACCAAAAAAAAGAACTTGAGCGTGCATAACTATTCACCCCCCAAAGCAAATACTTTGTAGAGCAACCTTTTGCAGCAACTACAGTTGCAAGCCTCTTGGGGTAAGTCTCTATAAGCTTGGCACATCTAGCCACTGGGATGTTTGACCAATCTTCAAGGCAAAACTGCTCCAGCTCTTTCAAGTTGGATGGGTTCCACTGTTATACAAGAATCTTTAAGTCATACCACAGATTCTCAATTGGATTGAGGTCTGGGCTTTGACTAGGCCATTCCAAGACATTTAAACCACTCGAGTGTTGCTTTAGCAGTAAGCTTAGGGTCATTGTCTTGCTGGAAGGTGAACCTCTGTCCCAGACTCACTTCTCTGGAAGACTGAAACAGGTTTCCTTCAAGACTTTCCCTGTATTTAGCGCCATCCACCATTCCTTCAATTCTGACAAGTTTCCCAGTCCCTGCCGATGAAAAACATACCCACAGCATGATTCTGCCACCACCATGCTTCACTGTGGGAATAGTGTTCTCAGGGTGATGGGAGGTGTTGGGTTTGCGCCAGACATAGCGTTTTCCTTGATGGCCTAAAAGCTCAATTTTAATCTCATCTAACCAGAATACCTTCTTTTTTATTTGGGGAGTCTCCCACATGCCTTTTGGCGAACACCAAAAGTGTTTGCTTATTCCTATGGACAGATACTCCAATCTCTGCTGTGGAGCTATGCAGCCCCTTCAGGGTTATCTTTGGTCTCTTTGTTGCCTCTCTGATTAATGCCCTCCTTGCCTGGTCCGTGAGTTTGGTGGGCGGCCATCTCATGGCAGGTTTGTTGTGGTGCCATATTCTTTCCATTTTTTTTTATAATAGATGCCTACCACTCTGTGGGATGTTCAAAGTTTCAGATTTTTTTAATAACCCAACCCTGATCTGTACTTCTCCACAACTTTGTCCCTGACCTGTTTGGAGAGCTCCTTGGTCTTCGTTGCGCCAATTGCTTGGTGGTGCCCCTTACTTAGTGGTGTTGCAGACTCTGGGGCCTTTCAGAACAGGTGTATTGTAACGGTTTTCTAGGTGAGAAGGAGAGTCGGACCAAAATGCAGCATGTAGATTGCGATCCATGTTTTAATGAACAAACGTAAAACACGAATCAATGCAAACACTACAAAAATAAAGAACGTGATGAACGTAACGAAAACCTAAAACAGCCTATCTGGTGAAAAACACATAGACAGGAACAATCACCCACAAACACACAGTGAAACCCAGGCTACCTAAATATGGTTCCCAATCAGAGACAATGACGAACACCTGCCTCTGACTGAGAACCATATCAGGCTGAACATAGAAATAGACAAACAAGACATGAAACATAGAATGCCCACTCAGATCACACCCTGACCAATCAAAACATAGAAAATACAAAGTAAACTATGGTCAGGGCGTGACAGTACCCCCCCCCCCCAAGGTGCGGACTCCGGCCGCAAAACCTGAACCTATAGGGGAGGGTCTGGGTGGGCATCTGTCCGCGGTGGCGGCTCTGGCGCTGGACGTGGACCCCACTCCATGACAGTTTTAATCCCCCTCCTAAACATCCCTAAATAGGTTACCCACCACAATGATAACATGGGACAGAGGGACAGCTCGGGACAGAGGTAACTCGGGACAGATGGGTAGCTCAGCACTGAGAGGAAGCTCAGCACTGAGAAGAAGCTCAGCACTGAGAAGAAGCCCAGGCAGGTAGTAGAAACTACCAGAACCTGGCTGGCTGGCGGTTTCAGCAGATCCTGGTCGACTAGCAGATCTGGAAGAATCTGGTCGACTGGCGGATCTGGAAGAGTCTGGTCGACTGGCAGATCTGGAAGAGTCTGGTCAACTGGCAGATCTGGAAGAGTCTGGTCGACTGGCAGATCTGGAAGAGTCTGGACGACTGGCAGATCTGGAAGAGTCTGGTCGACTGGCAGATCTGGAAGAGTCTGGTCGACTGGCAGATCTGGAAGAGTCTGGTTGACTGACAGCTCTGGCTGCTCCGTGCTGACTGGCTGCTCCATGCTGACTGGCAGCTCTGGCGGCTCCTTGCAGACTGGCAGCTCTGGCGGCTCCTTGCAGACTGGCAGCTTTGGCGGCATCCTGCAGAAAGGCAGCTCTGGCGGCTCCTTGCAGACTGGCAGCTCCTTGCAGACTGGCAGCTCCTTGCAGACTGGCAGCTCCATGCAGACTGGCAGCTCCATACAGACTGGCAGCTCCATACAGACTGGCAGCTCCATACAGACTGGCAGCTCCTTACAGACTGGCAGCTCCTTGCAAACTGGCAGCTCCTTGCAAACTGGCAGCTCCTTGCAAACTGGCAGCTCCGAACAGGCGGGAGACTCCGGCAGCGCTGTAGAGGCGGAAAGCTCTGACAGCGCTAAACAGGCGGGAGACTCCGACAGCGCTGAAGAGGAGGGAGGCTCTGGCAGCGCTGGACAGGCGAGGCGCACTGTAGGCCTGATGCGTGGTGCTGGCACTGGTGGTACTGGGCCGAGGACACGCACAGGAAGCCTGGTGCGGGGAGCTGCTACCGGAGGGCTGGGGTGTGGAGGTGGTACTGGAAAAACCGGACCGTGCAGGTGCACTGGAGCTCTTGAGCACCGAGCCTGCCCAACCTTACCTGGTTGAATGCTCACGGTCGCCCTGCCAGTGCGGCGAGGTGGAATAGCCCGCACTGGGCTATGCAGGCGAACCGGAGACACCGAGCGCAAGGCTGGTGCCATGTAAGCCGGCCCAAGGAGACGCACTGGGGACCAGCTGCGTAGAGCCGGCTTCATGGCATTAGGCTCGACGCTCAATCTAGCCCGGCCGACACGCGGAGCTGGAATATACCGCACCGGGCTATGCACCCGCACTGGAGACACCGTGCGCACCATTGCATAACACGGTGCCTGTCCGGTCTCTCTAGCCCCCCGGTAAACACAGGGAGTCTGCCCAGGTCTCCTACCTGGCGTAGCCATACTCCCTGTTAGCCCCCCCCCAAGAAATTTTTGGGGCTGCCTCTCAGGCTTCCATCCGCTACGTCGTGCTGCCTCCTCATATCTGCGCCTCTCCGCTTTCGCCGCCTCCAGTTCTTCTTTGGGGCGGCGATATTCTCCTGGCTGAGCCCAGGGTCCTCTTCCTTCTAATTCGTCCTCCCATGTCCATACCTCCTCTTTGGGCTGCTCCTGTTGCCTCTTTGGGCGGCTACACTCCCCTGGTTTAGCCCAGGGTCCTCTCCCGTCGAGGATTTCCTCCCATGTCCAGAAATCCTTATTGCGCGTCTCCTCGCGCTGCTCCTGCCTGTTGACACGCTGCTTGGTCCTTTTGTGGTGGGTGATTCTGTAACGGTTTTCTAGGTGAGAAGGAGAGTCGGACCAAAATGCAGCATGTAGATTGCGATCCATGTTTTAATGAACAAACGTAAAACACGAATCAATGCAAACACTACAAAAATAAAGAACGTGATGAACGTAACGAAAACCTAAAACAGCCTATCTGGTGAAAAACACATAGACAGGAACAATCACCCACAAACACACAGTGAAACCCAGGCTACCTAAATATGGTTCCCAATCAGAGACAATGACGAACACCTGCCTCTGACTGAGAACCATATCAGGCTGAACATAGAAATAGACAAACAAGACATGAAACATAGAATGCCCACTCAGATCACACCCTGACCAATCAAAACATAGAAAATACAAAGTAAACTATGGTCAGGGCGTGACATGTATATATACTGAGATCATGTGACAGATCACGTGACACTTAGATTGCACACAGGTGGAATTTATTTAATTAATTATGTGACTTCTGAAGGTAATTGGTTGCACCATATCTTATTTAGGGGCTTCATAACAAAGGGGGTGAATACATACGCAAACACCACTTTTCAGTTTTAACTTTAATTACAGGTTGAAATGCAACAAAATAGGAAAAATGCCAAGGGTGGTGAATATTTTTTGCAAGGCACTGTATAAAAAATGAATACAAGAAACACATCTATTTCATTATTGCAGTTACATCGGAGGGAACATTCACAGGTTTTTAAACGTCTTTTTAAAGCTGCCCAGAGAGGACATCGTTTTTATGGGCACTCTGAGGTTCCTGTATACAAGAAAGCATATTTCCCAGCATTACTCCTGAACCTGTATAAGCACACATTAGCAACACCTGATCTGGTGCTGTGGTTGTGTGCATCCCTAACAGGGGGAAAGTTATCAGTCCAATATCTGGGCGCAGAACCATAAATAATCCTGTTAACCAGACCCAGTGTAATCTGGGAAACCCTAGCCTCAACAGGCAGCCAGTTGAGTACCTGGAATCACCTTCAATATTACCATGATCAGCTTATTCTGGGGTATCTGGAGCTTCCCCTTCAGAAGCTTCATAAGCAACAAAACCAGAGTAGCGTCGTCAAAACGCCATTGAATCAGGGCAGTGGCTAGCACTCTCATTGAGTCCTTATCAAGCAGCTTGGACATTCTTGCCCAAAACGTGGTCCTAGCATTACATTTCCCTAGCATTTTATTGGCCATGCTCACACCCCCCCCCCAAACTCCATCAAGGATACAGCCCAGGTAGCTAACAGAGGTTTTTAAAGAAAACGTGGAGGAACTGTGTCACTGACAAATTCCAGCCCTGAAGATCTGACAAGCACTTCCATGCTCATTCTGGGCTGAAACAATCTAAGCATCTGCTGATTTATAATCACGCCTCAAATGTGTAGTTACATCTTTGAAATGTAGCTTTCCAATCAGTTCCATTTGGAGCTATGACTAGCCTAAGAGCAAGCCATACCTAATGATCAGAAATAATGAGCATTGTAAAGCACTTTCTATCTTATGCCTTCGTGCACAAGTTAAACTGAGAGTGAGAGGCTGATTGAAAATGATATTATTCATGATAAGGCACTCAGTCAAGGTCACTGGTGAATGTCACACTAAATGGCGAGGCTTTTGTCTTACCCCCTGATAATTTACTATAGGTCCATGGAGTCTACATCTGAAAGGGCAACTGTATGTGTAGATATGCACATGTGATCTGTGTGTGTGTGTGTGTGTGTGTGTGTGTGTGTGTGTGTGTGTGTGTGCGTGTGGAGTATATTATCTCCTTACAGGTATGGTAAGCTCCACCAGCAAACATGTATCATGTGACTGTGTGGAGCCACTAGGGGGACTGGGGCTCTTTACTGCAGCAGACGGAAAGGTCCCCTCATCCCTCTCTCATTGCAGGTCGTAATGAGAGGGCTGGGCCAGGCTGTCAAAGACCCAGGACCACAGGACATTAAAAGACAAATAAGGCCATAAAACACCTCTATGACTATGCATACTAATCTTTAGTCCGAGTGCCAACTCACTCTGTTTTATGTCTGAATTCATCACAAAGTGCCAGTGCGGCATAAAAGCAGAACTAATACTCTACACTTTCAAGCCCTCATTTGTACTTGAAAGTGTGATAGGACAGTGGGAAGCATACAAATACAATTCAATTGGATTCTAATTCTATGATGGGAACTATGGAAGGAATATGCTGATGCCTGTTCTTGTCTTTGTTGCCAATTCTGGGCTCCTATTGGTTGAGATATCCACATCATCAACATCTGCCCTTCAAATAAATTTCATAAATATTTGACTCATTTTTATCAATAAATGCAATTTCATCATTGGTGCTTGCAGCTAGCTTTCCTTGACAAATGTAAAAATAAAAAAAAGAACTCTCAAGCATTTCTAATGAGTTTTTCTCCTACAATTATTTGATAAGAGCAAACAGTACTGCAGGCAGCGTGCATGATCCAGTACCTGCTCCTGTGAGAGGTGAGAGCTCTCCTGATTACACGCAGCAGTGCTATCCCTCAAAGGGCAACCAGCGTGCAGCGCTGCACAGGCACAACACAGAGAGAGACAGAGAAACACACTCTTGCTGGCTCCCCCAGCCTCCACACCACACCACACCTCACCTCCTAGCACAGTCAAGGACCCTACTCCTGTCCTCTCTCAGGCTACAATCACACAGAGTTGAAGAGTCATACTGATAACATGAAAAGGTGAACCAGAGGACTGCTGGACCTGGGCTGGGGGCTCTCTGGTATTCTGTTGAAAACGGTATGATGAGGGAGAGATGACACACAACAACACAAACACACACATGTATATGCATGCAAGCACGCACACACACACTCACTCACCACACTGAGCCCCAGCTGCTCTCTCTGCAGGTAGTCCAGGTTCCTGCGCTCCAAGCTGTCCAGGTAGTGCTGCAGTCTGGTGTAGGTGTAGGGGTAGCAGTAGGCAAACTGGTACACATCATCCTCTCGGTCAAAACAGAAGGCGAAGGACATCACATAGTTCCTCCGATGGTCAGGGCAACGGTAGTAGTACACATTCTTAGCTGGGAGTCTTTGCCTGCAAGGACAGAAGGACATATGATAAAGGATTTACAGTGAATTCATCTCTCATATACAATACATGAGAATCATTCATGGTATAAATCTTTACATATTGGATCATTTTTTTTTTTTTATATATATATTTATTTCTCCTTTATTTAACCAGGTAAGTTGGTTGAGAACAAGTTCTCATTTACAACTGGCCAAGATAAAGCAAAGCAGTGCGACACAAACAACAACACAGAGTTACACATGGAAAAAACAAGCGTACAGTCAATAACACAATAGAAAAAAATACTCTATATACAGTGTGTGCAAATGGCGTGAGGAGGTAAGGCAATAAAAAGGCCATAGTAGCAAAGTAATTACAGTTTAGCAAATTAACACTGGAGTGATAGATGAGCAGATGATGATGTGCAAGTAGAACTACTGGTGTGCAAAAGAGCAGAAAAGTAAATAAAAACAATATGGGGATGAGGTAGGTAGATTGGGTGGGCTATTTACAGATGGGCTATGTACAGCTGCAGTGATCGGTTAACTGCTCAGACAGCTGATGTTTAAAGTTAGTGAGGGAAATATAAGTCTCCAGCTTCAGCGATTTTTGCAATTCATTCCAGTCATTGGCAGCAGAGAACTGGAAGGAAAGGCGGCCAAAGGAGGTGTTGGCTTTGGGGACGACCAGTGAGATATACCTGCTGGAGCGCGTGCTACGGGTGGGTGTTGTTATTGTGACCAGTGAGCTGAGATAAGGCGGAGCTTTACCTAGCATAGACTTATAGATGACCTAGAGCCAGTGGGTCTGGCAACGAATATGTAGCGAGTGCCAGCCGACTAGAGCATACAGGTCACAGTGGTGGGTGGTATAAGGTGCTTTGGTGACAAAACGGATGGCACTGTGATAGACTGCATCCAGTTTGCTGAGTAGAGTATTGGAAGCTATTTTGTAAATGACATCGCTGAAGTCAAGGATCGGTAGGATAGTCAGTTTTATGAGCGTATGTTTGGCGGCTTGAGTGAAGGAGGCTTTGTTGTGAAATAGGAAGCTGATTCTAGTTTAAATTTTGGATTGGAGATGCTTAATATGAGTCTGAAGAGAGAGTTTACAGTCTAGCCAGACACCTATGTATTTGTGGTCGTCCACATATTCTAAGTCAGAATCGTCCAGAGTAGCGATACTAGTTGGGCGGGCGGGTGCGGGCAGCGAACGGTTGAAAAGCATGCATTTGGTTTTACTAGCGTTAAAGAGCCATTGCAGGCCACGGAAGGAGTGTTGTATAGCATTGAAGCTCGTTTGGAGGTTAGTTAACACAGTGTCCAAGAAAGGGTCAGATGTATACAGAATGGAGTCGTCTGCGTAGAGGTGGATCAGGGAATCACCCGCAGCAAGAGTGACATCGTTGATATATACAGAGAAAAGAGTCTGCCCGAGAATTGAACCCTGTGGTACCCCCATAGAGACTGCCAGAGGTCCGGACAACAAGCCCTCTGATTTGACACACTGAACTCTGTCTGAGAAGTAGTTGGTGAACCAGGAGAGGCAGTCATTTGAGAAACCAAGGCTGTTGATTCTGCCGATAAGGATACGGTGATTGACAGAGTCGAAAGCCTTGGCCAGGTCGATGAAGACGGCTGCACAGTACTGTCTTTTATCAATGGCGGTTATGATATCGTTCAGTACCTTGAGCGTGGCTGAGGTGCACCCGTGACCAGCTTGAAAACCGGATTGCACAGCGGAGAAGGTACAGTGGGATTCGAAATGGTCAGTGATCTGTTTATTAACTTGGCTTTCGAAGACTTTAGATAGGCAGGGCAGGATGGATATAGGTCTATAACAGTTTGGGTCTAGAGTGTCCGCCCCTTTGAAGAGGGGGATGAGCGCGGCAGCTTTCCAAACTTTAGGGATCTTGGACGATACGAAAGAGAGGTTGAACAGACAGGGGTTGCAGAATATGGGTTGCAACAATGGTGGCAGATAATTTTAGAAAGAGAGGGTCCAGGTTGTCTAGCCCAGCTGATTTGTACGTGTCCAGGTTTTGCAGCTCTTTCAGAACATCTGCTATCTGGTTTTGGGTGAAGGAGAAGCTGGGGAGGCTTGGGCAAGTAGCTGTGGGGGGTGCGGAGCTGCTGGCCGGGGTTGGGGTAGCCAGGAGGAAAACATGGCCAGCCGTAGAGAAATGCTTGCTGAAATTGTCGATTTATCGGTGGTGACAGTGTTACCTAGCCTCAGGTGGTGCTGAGCTGGGAGGAGGTGCTCTTATTCTCCATTTGTATTTTTTTATTTTATTTTACCTTTATTTAACCAGGTAGGCTAGTTGAGAACAAGTTCTCATTTGCAACTGCGACCTGGCCAAGATAAAGCATAGCAGTGTGAACAGACAACACAGAGTTACACATGGAGTAAACAATTAACCTGTTAGATCTCTAGGGGCGCTATTTCATTTTTGGATAAAAAACGTTCCAGTTTTAAGCGCGATATTTTGTCACGAAAAGATGCTCGACTATGCATATTCTTGACAGTTTTGGAAAGAAAACACTCTGTTTCAGAATCTGCAAAGATTTTGTCTGTAAGTGCCCCACAACTCATTCTACAGGCGAAACCAAGATGATGCATCAACCAGGAATTAGCAGAATTTCTGAAGCTCTGTTTTCCATTGTCTCCTTATATGGCTGTGATTGCGCAAGGAATGAGCCTACACTTTCTGTCGTTCGCCCATGGTCTTAGCAGCATTGTGACGTATTTGTAGGCATATCATTGGAAGATTGACCATAAGAGACTACATTTTCCAAGTGTCCGCCTGGTGTCCTGCGTGGAATTCGGTGTGCAATTGCCAGCTGCTTTTACTTTACCATTTGATTCAGGGGAGAAACCATGTGTCCAAGAACGATGTATCAATGAAGAGATATGTGAAAAACACCTTGATGATTGATTCTAAACAACGTTTGCCATGTTTTCAGTCGATATTATGGAGTTAATTTGGAAAAAAGTTCGCGTTTTGAGGACAGAATTTTCGGGTTTTTTTTGGTAGCCAAATGTGATGTATAAAACGGAGCTATTTCTAATACACAAAGAATCTTTTTGGAAAAACTGAGCATCTGCTATCTAACTGAGAGTATCCTCATTGAAAACATCAGAAGTTCTTCAAAGGTAAATGATTTTATTTGAAGGCTTTTATGTTTTTGTTGAAATGTTGCGTGCTGGATGCTAACGCTAATGCTAACGCTAATGCTAACGCTAATGCTAACGCTAATGCTAATGCTAACGCTAAATGCTAACGCTAAATGCTAACGCTAGCTAGCTACTTTTACACAAATGATTGTTTTCCTATGGTTGAGAAGCATATTTTGAAAATCTGAGATGACAGTGTTGTTAACAAAAGGCTAAGCTTGAGAGCTAGCATATTTATTTCATTTCATTTGCGATTTTCATGAATAGTTAACGTTGCGTTATGGTAATGAGCTTGAGTCTGTATTCACGATCCCGGATCCGGGATGGGGAGATCAGAAAGGTTAACAAGTCAATAACACAGTAGAAAAAAAGGAGAGTCTATATACATTGTGTGCAAAAGGCATGAGGAGGTAGGCGAATAATTACAATTTTGCAGATTAACACTGGAGTGATAAATGATCAGATGGTCATGTACAGGTAGAGATATTGGTGTGCAAAAGAGCAGAAAAGTAAATAAAATAAAAACAGTATGGGGATGAGGTAGGTAAAAATGGGTGGGCTATTTACCGATAGACTATGTACAGCTGCAGCGATCGGTTAGCTGCTCAGATAGCAGATGTTTGAAGTTGGTGAGGGAGATATAAGTCTCCAACTTCAGCGATTTTTGCAATTCGTTCCAGTCACAGGCAGCAGAGAACCGGAACGAAAGGCGGCCAAATGAGGTGTTGGCTATAGGGATGATCAGTGAGATACACCTGCTGTAGCGCGTGTTACGGGTGGGTGTTGCCATCGTGACCAGTGAACTGAGATAAGGCGGAGCTTTACCTAGCAAAGACTTGTAGATGACCTGGAGCCAGTGGGTCTGGCGACAAATATGTAGCGAGGGCCAGCCGACTAGAGCATACAGGTCGCAGTGGTGGGTGGTATAAGGTGCTTTAGTGACAAAACGGATGGCACTGTGATAAACTGCATCCAGTTTGCTGAGTAGAGTGTTGGAAGCAATTTTGTAGATGACATCGCCGAAGTCGAGGATCGGTAGGATAGTCCGTTTTACTAGGGTAAGTTTGGCGGCGTGAGTGAAGGAGGCTTTGTTGCGGAATAGAAAGCCGACTCTAGATTTGATTTTCGATTGGAGATGTTTGATATGAGTCTGGAAGGAGAGTTTACAGTCTAGCCAGACACCTAGGTACTTATAGATGTCCACATATTCAAGGTCGGAACCATCCAGGGTGGTGATGCTAGTCAGGCGTGCGGGTGCAGGCAGTGAACGGTTGAAAAGCATGCATTTGGTTTTACTAGCGTTTAAGAGCAGTTGGAGGCCACGGAAGGAGTGTTGTATGGCATGGAAGCTCTTTTGGAGGTTAGATAGCACAGTGTCCAAGGACGGGCCGGAAGTATATAGAATGGTGTCGTCTGCGTAGAGGTGGATCAGGGAATCGCCCGCAGCAAGAGCAACATCATTGATATATACAGAGAAAAGAGTCGGCCCGAGAATTGAACCTTGTGGCACCCCCATAGAGACTGCCAGAGGACCGGACAGTATGCCCTCCGATTTGACACACTGAACTCTGTCTGCAAAGTAGTTGGTGAACCAGGCAAGGCAGTCATCAGAAAAACCGAGGCTACTGAGTCTGCCGATAAGAATATGGTGATTGACAGAGTCGAAAGCCTTTGCAAGGTCGATGAAGACGGCTGCACAGTACTGTCTTTTATCGATGGCGGTTATGATATCGTTCAGTACCTTGAGCGTGGCTGAGGTGCACCCGTGACCGGCTCGGAAACCAGATTGCGGTGGTGACCGTGTTACCTAGCCTCAGTGCAGTGGGCAGCTGGGAGGAGGTTCTCTTGTTCTCCATGGACTTCACAGTGTCCCATAACTTTTTGGAGTTGGAGCTACAGGATGCAAACTTCTGCCTGAAGAAGCTGGCCTTAGCTTTCCTGACTGACTGCGTGTATTGGTTCCTGACTTCCCTGAACAGTTGCATATCGCGGGGACTATTCGATGCTATTGCAGTCCGCCACAGGATGTTTTTGTGCTGGTCGAGGGCAGTCAGGTCTGGAGTGAACCAAGGGCTATATCTGTTCTTAGTTCTGCATTTTTTTGAACGGAGCATGCTTATCTAAAATGGTGAGGAAGTTACTTTTAAAGAATGACCAGGCATCCTCAACTGACGGGATGAGGTCAATGTCCTTCCAGGATACCAGGGCCAGGTCGATTAGAAAGGCCTGCTCACAGAAGTGTTTTAGGGAGCGTTTGACAGTGATGAGGGGTGGTCGTTTGACTGCGGCTCCGTAGCGGATGCAGGCAATGAGGCAGTGATCGCTGAGATCCTGGTTGAAGACAGCGGAGGTGTATTTGGAGGGCCAGTTGGTCAGGATGACGTCTATGAGGTTGCCCTTGTTTACAGATTTAGGGTTGTACCTGGTGGGTTTCTTGATGATTTGTGTGAGATTGAGGGCATCTAGCTTAGATTGTAGGACTGCCGGGGTGTTAAGCATATCCCAGTTTAGGTCACCTAACAGAACAAACTCTGAAGCTAGATGGGGGGCAATCAATTCACAAATGGTGTCCAGGGCACAGCTGGGAGCTGAGGGGGGTCGGTAGCAGGCGGCAACAGTGAGAGACTTATTTCTGGAGAGAGTCATTCTTAAAATGAGTAGTTCGAACTGTTTGGGTATGGACCTGGAAAGTATGACAGAACTTTGCAGGCTATCTCTGCAGTAGACTGCAACTCCTCCCCCTTTGGCAGTTCTATCTTGACGGAAAATGTTATAGTTGGGTATGGAAATCTCAGAATTTTTGGTGGCCTTCCTGAGCCAGGATTCAGACACGGCAAGGACATCAGGGTTAGCAGAGTGTGCTAAAGCAGTGAGTAAAACAAACTTAGGGAGGAGGCTTCTGGTGTTGACATGCATGAAACCTTGGCTTTTTCGATCACAGAAGTCAACAAATGAGGGTTCCTGGGGACATGCGGGGCCTGGGTTTACCTCCACATCACCCGCGGAACAGAGGAGAAGTAGTATGAGGGTGCGGCTAAAGGCTATCAAAACTGGTCGCCTAGAGCGTTGGGGACAGAGAATAAAATGAGCAGATTTCTGGGCATGGTAGAATATATTCAGGGCATAATGCGCAGACAGGGGTATGGTGGGGTGCGGGTACAGCGGAGGTAAGCCCAGGCACTGGGTGATGATGAGAGAGGTTGTATCTCTGGACATGCTGGTTGTAATGGGTGAGGTCACCGCATGTGTGGGAGGTGGGACAAAGGAGGTATCAGGGGTATGAAGAGTGGAACTAGGGGCTCCATTGTAAACTAAAACAATGATAACTAACCTGAACAACAGTATACAAGGCATATTGACATTTGAGAGAGACATACAGCGAGGCATACAGTAATCACAGGTGTTGAATTGGGAGAGCTAGCTAAAACAGTAGGTGAGACAACAACAGCTAATCAGCTAGCACAACAACAGCAGGTAAAATGGCGTTGACTAGGCAGGGAGGGTCGGATTAACTACACACAGAGCCTGAGTGCGGCTGGGGCCGACAGATAAAACATAAACAAGCAGAATGGAGTACCGTGATTAATGGACAGTCCAGCATGCATCAGCTATGTAGCCAAGTGATCAGTGTCCAGGGGGCAGCGGTGGATGGGGCAGGGAAGCTAGACTGGCGAGTATTATCCAGGTAAAAAAAAACTGGCTGGCTGTGCAGAAGGTAAAAGCCGCTAGCAGTGGCTAACAATGACTAAATAGCTTGTAGCTAGTTAGCTTCTGGAGGTTCTTGAATGTGTTCTAAAAATGTAAAATAATAGCGATTCCGTATCACATTGGGTGAGGCAGGTTACCGGAAGGTATAGTCGAATTAAAAATCGAAAAGAGATTGAAAGTAAATATGGGTCCAGTGAGTGGTTGGGACGCGGCAATTCAGACAGTTAGCAGGCCTGTGCTAACAAGCTAACAGTTAGTAGGCCGGGGCTAAACAAGGTTGCAGTTAGCGGACCGGGGCTAAACAAGCTAGCAGTTAGCAGGCCGAATTAGCAAGCAAGCAGATAGCAAGGGCTAGAAAGTTAGCCTATGGGGGACGTCGCGATGGGGTGAGTCTGTTTATGCCTCTTCGTGCGGTGACATCGATAGACCGGTCGTGGGTCTGGATATTGTAGCCCAGGAGTATGCTTCGGTGGTAGCACAGGAGCTCTGGCCGGGCCTAGCTCCAAGCTAAGTGGATGGAAACGCTAGCCAGAAGTAATCATCCAGGGTTGCGGTTAGCTAGTTAGCTAGTTGTGAAGATCCAGCTGAAAATGGACTTTACAATGTCCCAAAACTTTTTGGAGTTAGAGCTACAGGATGCAAATTTCTGTTTGAAAAAGCTAGCCTTTGCTTTCCTGACTGACTGCGTGTATTGGTCCCTGATTTCCTTGAAAAGTTGCATATCACGGGGACTATTCGATGCTAGTGCAGTCCGCCACTGGATGTTTTTGTGTTGGTCGAGGGCAGTCAGGTCTGGAGTGAACCAAGGGCTATATCTGTTCTTAGTTCTACATTTTTTGATAGGGGAATGCTTATTTAAGATGTTGAGGAAATTACTTTTAAAGAACGACCAGGCATCCTATACTGACGGGATGAGGTCAATATCCTTCCAGGATACCCGGGCCAGGTCGGGTATCCTAAAAGGTGTTTTAGGGAGAGTTTGACAGTGATGAGGGGTGGTCGTTTGACCGCGGACCCATAGCGGATGTAGGCAATGAGGAAGTGATCGCTGAGATCCTGATTGAAAACAGCAGAGGTGTTTTTGGAGGGCAAGTTGGTCAGGATAACATCTATGAGGGTGCCCATGTTTACGGATTTAGGGTGGTACCTGGTGGGTGCCTTGATAATTTGTGTGAGATTGAGGGCATCTAGCTTAGATTATAGGACTGCCGGGGTGTTAAGCATATCCCAGTTTAGGTCACATAGGAAAATGAACTCAAGATTGATGGGTTGCAATCATTTCACATATGGTGTCCAGGGCACAGCTGGGAGCTGAGGGGGGTCAATAACAGGTTGCACAGTGAGAGACTTATTTCTGGAGAGATACATTTTTGGGCATAGACCTGGAAAGTATGACAAAACTTTGCAGGCTATCTCTGCAGTAGATTGCAACTCCTCCCCCTTGAAAGAGGTTTTTATAGTTGCAGTAATTTTGTTTGCTAGCCCGGGAGATGTGATTGGCTCGCGGCTAACTGGTGCTAGCTCCGGGGCAGGGGCGTTAGCCCCTATAGCCACTCGGTAGCAGTGATGATCCGATGCACAGGTCCAGAGCGTATGGCAAGGATCCGGTGGAGTGGTGGATTCTAGCCGTGTTGGGGTAGAATCCAGAAGGCATCGGCTGAGTAGCCGGGTGATCATAGAGTAGGCCGGGAGGTGGGCCTGGCTCAGGGCTAGCTTCAGGGCGGGTTCACTCGGTGACAGCTAGCTAGCTGTGATGATCAGGAGTAATGGTCCAGGATTTACGGCAGGAATCCGGCGTGGTAGTGGAGAAAACAGTGCGAAGCTGGCAAGTATTATCCAGGCTAAAAAAATGTCTGGTGTCTGTGCAGAAGGAAAGGCCGCTAGCAGTGGCTAACAATGGCTAAATAGCTAGTAGCTAATTAGCTGGCTAGCTCTGATGGCGGTTCTGGCTAAAAAAATTCTAAAAATGTCTAAATAGCGGCTCCGTGTCACATTGGGTGAGATAGGTTACCGGAAGGTATATTTAATTTAAAAATGGAAGAGATTGAAAATAAATTGAAATATATACCAAAAAGATGAAAAATACCAAAGTACAGAGGAGGACGACAAAACCACACCTGCACTGCTACGACAAGAACCTTTCTCCTGATCAGGGGTTGATCATAGATTATAATGGGACAATTGCTTGCAGAGTTTTGTGAATAAGGTCATTGGTACCAATGAGTGCATGGACCAGTCAGTCCCTCCAGTGTTTCGCGGCAGTTTTTTGTGATAGTTGTGGGCAAAAATCCATTTTGCATGGCAATATTCAATGATTCTGTCCAAATTGTCAAAACAAAAATGCGCTGACGGAGGAAAATGTGGCTTGATTGAAAATGTTATGCCGAAAGGTCCCATGATTGTCTAAAATTGCAAGCCCTCTTTTTGTAGTGTGATGATCAGATAGTTTTATGCGCTAATATTGTGAATTTTTTTTTATTATTATAATTCTTTTTTTACCCCGTTTTTCCCCCAATTTCGTGGTATCCAATTGTTTTAGTAGCTACTATCTTGTCTCATCGCTACAACTCCCGTACGGGCTCGGGAGAGACGAAGGTTGAAAGTCATGCGTCCTCCGATACACAACCCAACCAAGCCGCACTGCTTCTTAACACAGCGCGCATCCAACCCGGAAGCCAGCCGCACCAATGTGTCGGAGGAAACACTGTGCACCTGGCAACCTTGGTTAGCGCGCACTGCGCCTGGCCTGCCACAGGAGTCGCTGGTGCGCGATGAGACAAGGACATCCCTACCGGCCAACCCCTCCCTAACCCGGGCGACACTAGGCCAATTGTGCGTCGCCCCACGGACCTCCCGGTCGCTGCCGGTTACGACAGAGCCTGGGCGCGAACCCAGTCTCTGATGGCACAGCTGGCGCTGCAATATATATTGTGAACATTTGACTGTTTTATGCTGTAATAGTGTAATGATTGGTCAAATTTGCAAGCCCTCGCGTAAGATGAGGGGAATTGTTGATTTTGCTAAAATGTATTGTGATCACAGAATCACAAAATCCTACAGGGACTGACCAATGGATATTTCTAGTCTTACTATCATCCGGTCATGCCAACGGCTGAAAGGACAGAGTGATCCATGGGCCTTAGGTAGCGATCAATGAGAAATATGACACTACCGCATCCCCTACAGGCTCTCAGTTTACTGCTTTGCTCTGCTCTATTCCTCTGCCTGCTTCTACATCTCTACTGTTCACTGGGATTCATCTCCCTGAGTTGCATCCCAAACTAACTGGATTAAGCAGGACATTTCATACAGGCTAACAAATAATTGTACAGCCTAGATGAATGAGTGTCTACGCAGCTGATAACTGCATATACAGCTGTGCAAATGCAAATCAAAACTCTGACAGAAAGGAAATGTGAGAGAAAAGGTGTTGGGGAAGACAGGGAATAACGAGCCACAACAAATGCTGGCGAAGAGGAGAAGAAGAAAATCTTTGGAAAATGCAATAACGGAAAGGCACTGAGCTAAGGCCACAGAGAGGAGGACGGGAGGGAGAGAGAGAGGGTAAGAGAGTGAGGAGGAGGGAGATATACGATAAGGAGAGGATGAGAAGGAGGAGGCAGATCAGAGGCTGTGATGGCAGGCTGCTGGCATCTCTCCTGTAGGAGCAGGATCAGATGGAGATGCTATCTGTGTCTGATAGCAGCCTGCCGTCCTGAACAGCCCGTCTGATAAGCAGAAGGAGCAGGCAGCCTGTCTCAAATAAACCTGGGACTCACTGACCCCCCTCTCAATAAACCCCATACTCTACTGTGTATCCTCTCAACTAGGGATGGGCAGAGGGGGGAAAAGGCTGTGGTTTTTAATGCAGCTACAAAGTGAAACACGAAATTAGCCTAGTTTGGTAAGGCAAATGAAAGAAAGGGGAAGAAGGCCAAGCTGATTATTCCACTGGTAGAGGAGAAAGAGTTCTTATCTCTGTGTGCCTGTCTCAGCAGAATACTAATGCAGCCACCTCATGCCTGGCTGAAGGGAAGGAGGGCGAGAGAGGGGAGTGAGAGAAGAGGGGCAGTGAGCAGTGCTGGCCTGCCTCCTGGACCCCTCCTACCTCCAGAACAGGCTCTTATCCAGTGTCTGCAGAGCCCCAAGGCGGGCGGGTGTCTAACCCACATCAGTGCACTGCATCCTACAGGGAATTAGGGGACTGACGAGCTTGTCAACAATACTACTGGGCACAGGCACAGAAACATACACCACACATACATATATATGCATGTGCTCAACAAGCGCCATGAAGAGGAGAACAGGGAAGCAATAATGAAAAACTTATCTTTGAAGAATTTCTAAATGTTCCATACTTGTTTGATCTGCTTGTGTAATCAAATATATGTATACTCAGTGTGATATCTTAGTTTCTTGGCTCATGCAATTACCTTTGATTACAATTAAATATATGACCTTTTATTTAAATCAAAGGATTTCATTAAAATCAACCATATTGGTTTATTGTTGGATGAAAAATGTGTTTATGTTGGAGATGTGTTTGTCCTGGTAATGTGAAGAAGAAGACAAAGACGAATTACGCACACAAGCACAAACACACACACGTACACGTGCATGAGAGTTTATGTCAGGAGGTCCCAGGTGTTTTGCCTTCTCCAGTGTTTGTCCAGAGCTGAGATCAGGACCTCCTGCTGCTCCCTGCACACACAGATCAGGACCTCCTGCTGCTCCCTGCACACCCAGGGGGCGTGGCAGGCTGAGAACAGGACCTCCTGCTGCTCCCTGCACACCCAGGAGGCGTGGCAGGCTGAGAACAGGACCTCCTGCTGCTCCCTGCACACCCAGGAGGCGTGGCAGGCTGAGAACAGGACCTCCTGCTGCTCCCTGCACACCCAGGAGGCGTGGCAGGCTGAGAACAGGACCTCCTGCTGCTCCCTGCACACCCAGGAGGCGTGGCAGGCTGAGAACAGGACCTCCTGCTGCTCCCTACACACCCAGGAGGCGTGGCAGGCTGAGAACAGGACCTCCTGCTGCTCCCTACACACCCAGGAGGCGTGGCAGGCTGAGAACAGGACCTCCTGCTGCTCCCTGCACACCCAGGAGGCGTGGCAGGCTGATAACAGGGGGCCAGCTGCATTACCCTGTCACACCCCACACCGCTCAGTTAATGAAATAAGATGATACTTTATTTATTTATTTATTTGTTTGTCATTATCCAGCCATGCAGCTCTCCTCTGTACCATTTGACCTTGTTGGCTACTGACTGAGCGAAGCCTTGCTATTGATTTGAATTACCTGACAGGAATTTACTGCTGGCCATCCCAGGACTGCTTTACTGTTATTGGCCAAAGAAAATAGCTTTGAGTCTTCCTCTGGAGAGCAGCGATGCAGAGGCTGCTGTCCCCCTGGTTTATATCTCGGCAGTAGATGCCCCCGAACGGCTGCTGGCAATTTGTTTTATCTAAATGATGCCGCCCCATGCGTCTCGTACTTCAGGATGTGGTACAGTGCCCCCATTCCCAAACAGATTTATCGCTGCATGTGGCTCAAAAAAAGCCGCCCCCGGATAATAATATGCACACGTGGTTTCACAATTCAGTGCTGCGGCAAACACACTCTCACAAACACATTCTACACCACAGAAAGCTCCATCCTGGAGCTCAAGGTCATCAACTGAACAAGGGCTGTAAGACAACAACACAACTTCAATACAAGAGCAGGCATACAGGAAGATAAGAAAAACTAAACTCTCTGCTTGAAATTCCTTATGTGATAACATAGCTGCCCCAGCAGAATCCCGGTCAGTGTTTATATACAGGCACCAAAGAGAGCAGAGCACTGGCAGCTAAAAGCAAGCCTTTATTGATGTGTCACTCTCCTTCCCTCCACTTTTCAACTTCTCAACTGTTAGCAGATACAAGAAGGGCTTTGACTTTGATGTTGATCTGTTTCCCTCAGAAGTCTCAGAGATGAGGGATAAAATTGGTAGCTTTCATACTGGGGACATCTTGTCTATATTCTCAAATCAATCAAGCGTAGAGGTCACTACAGTCACGCTTCTCAATTCTCTCTCTGCTTCCTTTTAGAGCTGTCATGTTGTAAGCGCGGTCCTGTATGGCTCAGCCGGTAGAGAATGGAGCTTACAATGCCAAGAGTCGTGGGTTCGAGTCACACTGAGACCTCCCATATGTTAAATATTTTAAAGCGTGACTTGAAGTCACTTTGGATACGTGTCTACTAGATGGCATATTATATTAATGAGTGGAAGGTTAAATGATTTACAATATGTGTATTCAACTGCCAAGTAACAAAACTAGTCACCAGCTCAAACTGTGACTAATGGAAGCTCTGTTCCTAAAATATACACTACTGTTCAAAAGTTTGGGGTCACATAGAAATGTCCCTGTTTTTGAAAGAAAAGCACATTTTTTTGTCCATTAAAATAACATCAAATTGATCAGAAATGATCAGAAATCAGTGTAGACGTTGTTAATGTTGTAAATGACTATTGTAGTTGGAAACGGCTGATTTTTAATGAAATATCTACATAGGAGTACAGAGGCCCATTATCAGCAACCATCACTCCTGTGTTCCAAAGGCACATTGTGTTAGCTAATCCAAGTTTATCATTTTAAAATGCTAATTAATCATTCGAAAAACCTTCTGCAATTAAGTTAGCGCAGCTGACAACTTTTGGGCTGATTAAATAAGCAATAAAACTGGCCTTCTTTAGACTAGTATAGTATCTGGAGCATCAGCATTTGTGGGTTCAATTACAGGCTCTTCTTTTTACTGGTGTCCTTTAGTAGTGGTTTCTTTGCAGCAATTCGACCATGAAGGCCTGATTCACGCAGTCTCCTCTGAACAGTTGATGTTGAGATGGGTCTGTTACTTGAACTCTATGAAGCATTTATTTGTGCTGCAAATTCTGAGGCTGGTAACTCTAATGAACTTATCCTCTGCAGGATAACTGACCTTCATGTCTTTAAGTAATGATGGACTGTCATTTCTCTTTGCATATTTGAGCTGTTCTTGCCATAATATGGACTTTGTCTTTTACCGAATAGGGCTATCTTTTGTATTCCACCCATACCTTTTCACAACACAACTGATAGGCTTAAACGCATTAAGAAGGAAATAAATTCCACAAATTAACTTTCAACAACGCACACCTGTTAATTGACATGCATTCCAGGTGACTACCTCATGAAGCTGGTTGAGAGAATGCCAAGAGTGTGCAAAGCCATCATTTAGGCAAAGGGTGGCTAATTTGAAGAATCTCAAATCTATTTTGATATGTTTAACACTTGGTTACTACATGATTCCATATGTGTTATTTCATAGTTTTGTTATCTTCACTATTATTCTACAATGTAGAAAATAGAAAAGATAAAGAAAAACCCTGGAATGAGTAGCTGTGTCTAAGCTTTTGACTGGTATTGTATATTTTATTTATTTCATTATATTTTTCACAATGATAATATACTACTAGTAGCATTTGAAGAGCCAATTTCTCTTCCTAAAGCAAACACTGCCAGATGTTGAACAATTCCACTGTTGTTAAAATATGGCACAGCCTTCTTGTTTTGCGTACTAATCCAAGAAGAAATAGCTTTAGAATGATCAGGAAAAAAGTCAAGTATGCCTCCTACTCACACATGTAATGTATCTCTCCATCATTTTGGATGCAGATCAGGCATAAAGACGGTATCCAATGTCACTGTTACTAAGCAACCTCTTTTGCTTTGTCATTCTGTTGGCAATATGTGATCACTGATGGTGTACTGGAATACCATGTAAAGCAGTTGCCATTGCAAGTCACTGAATGGCCTGGAAAGCATCAAATCAGTGCGTGGGTTTGAAACAATGTACAGTAGTCATGGGTTATTAGTAGGCTCCGAGCTTTCCTTTGGAAAGGCATCTCAAAAACCACTTACTGTAGAGACAATCAGCAGTTTACAAGAGACATCCGAGCCTGAACAGGGAACCTCTAAAGGTGTTAACATTAAAACCGTAAAGTCATTTCATTGGCTTATAATCCCTTTTTCCACAGCATTTTGGGGAAAGACAGAAGTTATAAAAGACATCACACATCTATGTCGGCATTGTTGTTCTCACCTTTCAACCCGCATGATTTGATTACTCTATTCCCTCTAAATACATTAGTTTATTTGTCTTCCCAACGTTAAGCTATCTGATAGCGGCTTTTAAAATATCATTTCCTTTAGAGACTTCAATAAATTACAAACCCTTGGGTAAAATAGATTAAACAGGCCAACAATCAATACCACATGACATTCATAGTGCTTCACTTGACTTAATAGAATGCAGCAGCAGATGCAGTATTTATATTAGAGTTGAACCAAAGAGTGCCAAATCCCACCTAAAAGCACCAAATGTGCAAGTGCACAAAATGGCTGGGCTCAGTAGTACTGTTTGTTCTATTGTAGGAGCATGGGGTGAGGCTTCAAATCCACTCATAAATGCTATTGGGACGTAGCCGTGTTAGAGCTAAGTGCCTGGCGAACAGCAACACACAGCCTCCCAGACCTTAAATCATTGGGTCATTAGACCTGAAATCATAAACTCAAAGCCCCAGAGTAATTGGAGGAAATGCACTGGGGTTGTATATTCCAATATAGTGCTTTTACGACTACTGCTTGCATGCAGAAATGGAAACTAGGAGGAACTTGAGCCAGGTCTAAAGAGACTAAGTTGATATTATCTGATAGCAATAGGGCATTCATTCATATACGGTTTCTTATATCTATCAAAAAGCCCAACCCCTTTAATTCTTTATTCATCTCTATTTGGACTAGTGATGAAATGTGACATCATAGACAAGCACAGAGTGAATTTAGGCGGATTTTGCCAGAGGCCCATATCTACTTCTCCAGAGTCTGATGAACTTGTGGATACCATTTTTATTTATGTGTGCAGTTTGAAGGAAGTTGATAACCAGCAATAGCGCATTTGCTAACTATCGTTTAGCACAATGACCGGAAGTCTATGGGAACGGCTAGCATGAGAGGAAATTTAAAAAAAACGAGATGAGGGCTATCATTGCAGAGAGGTATCAGGTCACATGAGGTTGCTGCGTATTACTGCTGTGCCTCTTCTGTTAGTTACACAAATAAGGCACTGCTCCCCAGCTCACTTTTAGTAATGTTTTAAGAGCGATGCAAATGCTCTAGGACTAAACACTTTGGGACACACATACAGTTGAAGTCGGAAGTTTACATACACCTTAGCCAAATACATTTAAACTCTGTTTATCACAATTCCTGACATTTAATCCTAGTAAACATTTCCTGTCTTAGGTCAGTTAGGATCACCACTTTATTTTAAGAATGTGAAATGTCAGAATAATAGTAGAGAGAATGATTTATTTCAGCTTTGATTTCTTTCAGCACATTCCCAGTGGGTCAGCAGTTTACATATACTCAATTAGTATTTGGTAGCATTGCATTTAAATTGTTTAACTTGGATCAAACGTTTCGAGTAGCCTTCCACAAGCTTTCCACAATGAGTTGGCTGAATTTTGGCCCATTCCTCCTGACAGAGCTGGTGTAGCTGAGTCAGGTTTGTAGGCCTCCTTGCTCGCACATGTTTTTCAGTTCTGCCCACAAATTTTCTATAGGATTGAGGTCAGGGCTTTGTAATGGCCACTCCAATACCTTGACTTTGTTGTCCTTAAGCCATTTTGCAACAACTTTGGAAGTATGCTTGGGGTCATTGTGCATTTGGAAGACCCATTTGCGACCAAGCTTCAACTTCCTGACTGATGTCTTGAGATGTTGCTTCAATTTATCCACGGTTGGGATGGTGTTCTTCGGCTTGCAAGCCTCCCCCTTTTTCCTCCAAACATAATGATGGTCATTATGGCCAAACAGTTACATTTTTGTTTCATCAGACCAGAGGACATTTCTCCAAAAAGTACAATCTTTTTTTTTGCAGTTGCAAACCATAGTCTGGCTTTTTTATGGTGTTTTTGGAGCAGTGGCTTCTTCCTTGCTGAGAGGTATTTCAGGTTATGTCGATATACGACTCGTTTTACTGTGGATATAGATACTTTTGTACCCGTTTCCTCCAGCATCTTCACAAGGTCCTTTGCTGTTGTTCTGGGATTGATGTGCACTTTTCGCACTAAAGTATGTTCATCTCTAGGAGACAGAACACGTCTCCTTCCTGAGCGGTATGACGGCTGTGTTTATACTTGCGTACTATTGTTTGTACAGATGAACGTGGTACCTTCAGGCGTTTGAAAATTGCTCCCAAGGTTGAACCAGACTTGTGGAGGTCTACAATTTTTTTCTGAGGTCCTGGCTGATTTCTTTTGATTTTCCCATGATGTCAAGCAAGATGCACTGAATTTGAAGGTAGGCCTTGAAATACATCCACAGGTACACCTTCAATTGACTCAAATGATGTCAATTAGCCTATCAGAAGCTTCTAAAGCCATGACAAAATGTTCTGGAATTTTCCAAGCTGTTTAAAGGCACAGTCAACTTAGTGTATATAAACTTCTGACCCACTGGAATTGTGATACAGTGAATTATAAGTGAAATAATCTGTCTATAAATAATTGTTGGAAAAATGACTTGTGTCATGCACAAAGTAGTTGTCCTAACCAACTTGCCAAAACTATAGTTTGTCAACAAGAAATGTGTGAAGTGGTTGAAAAATGAGTTTTAATGACTCCAACCTAAGTGTATGTAAACTTCCGACTTTAACTGTACATACACACACAAACACACACTGGGTACTTCAGCTAGAGGCAATGACTCAACTTCAGAGTTCATTTTATGGCGTCATTAATTATATTAAAATAAGAAGTCAAAATACAAGTGGTCTGCGCATGCCATTAGAATTACTCAGTGGGCTCAGGGGTGATACATCCCAGTACTCCTGACAGTTCTTTGAAACGCAGTGGAAGATTTATTAGAGTCTGGGCTGGGTAGTGCTGGTTTGGAGTGAGCCCGGCAAGCAGCAATGTAAAGTGGGATTATACAGAGGCTTGTGATGGCTGACGATACTCCTTCTACAACCCCTCTGGTGAGATGGCCGCATTATCCAGTATCAGATCTTTACTCTGTAGTGTGGAAATATTCTACTCACCTCTGTGTGCAAACACTGGACCTCATTCATATCCATCTCACTCTTACACAGCAGGTCTGACAGACAGGCAGGCAGGCAGGCGGGCAGGCGGGCAGGCAAGCAGGCAGGCAGGCAGGCAGGCAGGCAGGCAGGCAGGCAGACAGGCAGGCAGGCAGACGGGCGGGCGGGCGGGCGGGCGGACGGGCGGGCGGACGGGCGGACGGACGGATAGACAGACAGACAGACAGACAGACAGACAGACAGACAGACAGACAGACAGACAGACAGACAGACAGACAGACAGACAGACAGACAGACAGACAGACAGGTGGGATGTAGGGCCAGAGGCTTGTGATAGCATTCAGAGACAAAACCTTGGACTCTGTACTCAGCATAATGCCGGAGAGGAGAATGGCTGTGCCAGCACCATGATTGGCCAGCAGATGGCCACACCTCTTGGTGGGGATGAGTAGTAGCATGACCTTCCCATCACTGCTAGAGACAGTGCCAGAGTGGCCTATGTGCCAGACAGGGCAGAGGGTTGACTGTAACACCACTGTAACCTCCCTCCCCCAGCCCCCAGCCCCCAGCCTCCGCCCATGGCTCCATTCTGGTGCAGCTACAGGTCCCACTGTGCTGGGAGGTGACGGGGCAATTAGCTGAGAGCAGATGATCACCCTGCCATCGCCAGCGTGGCGCCGCCACCCCCTCTGGGGCAAGAAGGCAGTTGGAATTAGTCTGGAATGGGGGGCACTAACACGCAGAAACCATGATGTCAGCGTTGTACCCTGGTGTGTGTGTTTATAAATGTGTGAAAGTATATGAGGGGTTATGATGACAGGAACAAACATCAGTTCCCCATGCGCCCACAGCATGCAGCAGTAGACCCCACCCTACATTAGTGTTCAGTCTCAGGTCCCAGGGGATCCACAATGCCACAGAGTGGTCTGGATCACAGCTGACACCAACACACTAATCATACTAGGACTACAGCTAATGTGAATGATAATATGGAATAAAGCTAATGCTACTAATGTTTGAGGTGCACTCACTTCTGTAAGCAACAAAAAAGCTGCTGACCTTGTCCAGCCACAAGCACAACAGAGAACACCCAAATTCTATTAGAAACACTTATAAACCATCTAAAAGTGTCAGATCTAAAAGCCTGTTGTAAACAAAAACAGTCTCAATGAGGTAAAGAATTCAGAGAGAGGAGAGGAGAGCGCAGGTGGAGTGGTTGAGACCTCTCTCCCCTCTCCTCTCCCAGGGGAGCTGGGGATGTGTCTGCTGTCTGCATCAGCTCACTGGGTGGAGTGGACCTAGGGAGACAGCCTGGCACCAGTCTGCCTGCCCAGCTAACAACACTGCACCCAGACACACACACACGCATGCATGCGCACACACACAAAAAAAGCTAAGAAACTTTTTTTTAAACACACACACACACACAGACACACACACACACGCACACACACACACACACACACACACACACACACACACACACAATAACACACACACACCAGATCTCAGACATTGAGAAGTCTGCTCCTGACAACTGGACGGCATCTCACTCTCCTTGGAAGGCGAACAATGGCTCTCTCTCTTAATTACAGGAAGGCAGACATGTAGCTTAATGTAGCCCAGGGCAGTGTGCTGGAGAGATGCTGTAGAGATGGAGGAAAGATGGAGGAGTGACAGGGATTTTTGAGGGCTTATCCAGCTGCATTTCCAGATTCAATTTGACTGCACTCTGATAGCATTATCTTCCCATACAGACAATCTCCCCTCTCACTCCTTTGTTGTCTGTGCACTGAATAGTAAGGCTTACCTCAGGTATTTACATAAACATCCATAGTGGGATAAGACTGGAGTCTAATGTGTAATGATTTCTGTACAGTTATCCATATACAGTAAATCCACTGAAATATATATATTGTGTTGGAAATGTGTTAATCAAAGGAAACATGTTTTATGCTAATGCAATTCCAATGATGAAAGTATCCTCATCTCAGCTCTCTATGTAGAACATCTTTGTTGTTTTCTTTGTGTCATAAAGTCTTGAAATGTACATCCACATTAGAGTATAACAATGGTCTCAGCCGTATCATAACCATGTCACTGAGTCTGTGTCAGTATGACTCATCAGATAGAGGTTAGGCTGATGAGATCATCCCCTCACAGTGATGTTGCTCTCCTGATGCAAAATGACAAACCATGAGATCAGAGGTCATCAAAATGATGTCATACACTCAGAGTGATTTCATACCATACACGAGAAATGGTTGGTTAGGAGAATGACCTCACCTACAGAAGGACATTTCAGGACAGCTACAGCTTCATGATAGCTACAATCCTTATGAGAATCAAAACAATAACATAATATTGGATAGGATCTGCACTTTGAATTCAGGATACTCCCTCAACAAAAGTCTAAAGCAGGGCTTCTCAACTGGTGGGTCGTGACCCAAATTTGGGTTGCTGAAGGTTTTGAGTGAGTTGTGGGTGTACATTTTTTTTGAAAAGTTTTCTTATTTTTAAGGCGAAATACTCCAGTCTGAACTTAAATGACTTAAACAAGGTATAAATAATGAACTTAATCTCTGAGCAAAAACTTTGGTTGATTTTGTGGTCTCAAGCCAGTGAGTTTATTAAGATTCTTCAATATACGAGCATTTTTTTTTATTGACAATGAAATAGGTGGGAATGTTGTTCCCTTGCTACATTTACTATCAATATAGCATAAAACATTTTTTCCAGATTGTATTCTGCCAATTTTTTTTTGTGATGCAAATATTGGGTCGTGACTGAGATAAGATGGTTCAATTTGGGTCCCAAGGCAAAACCAGTTGAGAACTACTGGTCTAAAGTATCAACCAGCATTAAAATAATGATTCTCCTACAGAAATGCAACATTTTCACGTTTGTTGTTTAAAAAGAAGGTAATTTAACACTACAACCGAATCCATCAGGCTTGCCTACTCAGTGTTGTGCCTGTTAGGGCATGGCAGGTGAGTCTATTTCACTCTCTCTTTCCTTCCTCTCTCCCGCTCCACTCATACACAGATCTGTAAACCATCTGTCCCCTGAGGGCGTCCCTGCCTGGCACAGCCGGCCAGCTTGTCTGACCACATCCCCCCTGGCAACGGTGGCAGCTGTGGTGTTTGGGCTCTCTCCGCTCGCTGCCTGCAGCCAGACTGGTGACTCCAGGTGCCAGGGGGGTAGCCAGGGGGGTAGCTGGGCACTCGGGCTCCTAGACAGCAGATGCTGCCAATTAACTTCCACGCCACAGGCTGGGAGAGGGGCTGGGGGAGCGGGAGCAGGAGCGGGCACAGCACTTATTGAGGTTGACTGGAGTCAGCTAGCTAGTCACAGGCCGAGCAGAGTGCTGCTATCCTCTTACTGTCTCTGTGCCCTGTCCCGGGGCACCACATGTCACATCAGAGCCTCTGAGAGGCACAGCTCAATTATAGTAGGGTGGAAACAATACATTACCCTTCACACTCCACCGCCATCACTCACAGTCAAATCACTTGAGCATCCGCTTTTGTTTATTTGCATTTGCTTCATTTCCCAGTTATGTTGAATTTAATTTTGAGCCGAGTGTACTTTTATCACAGCTAGCCTTGCAATCTCAGTCTTTGATTGAACCTAGCGAACTGTAGCAAAGGCAGAATAACAACCTTGTGGGATGAAAAAAGGCCAGCTAGACCATAGCCTCTCTAAGAGATGGTAGGAGTATAGCTGTAGGTGTAGTGGAATAGGGATGGATGACATGACATGGAGAGCTCATCAATAGGGGGAGTGAGAGAACAAAATGGCCTCCAACAAGTGAGGTGCAGAGGCAGAGGAGAAGGAGATTGTGATGAATGGATGGGAATGAGGGACTGTATCTCACAGGTAGGTTGGGAGACCACCTCTCAGCCTCTCTGAGGTGCTGTGTGGGTTCTGGGTTTGAGTGACAGCCCTGTTTGGCCACAGGACAGCAGTGTGAAAACAGGGGCCAGCTGCTCCTCTCGGCTGACCCCTGGAACACAGCCCACCCAGCCCTCTCTTTCCTTCCCTCCCTCCCTCCCTCCCTCCCTCCCTCCCACACACACACACACACACACACACACACACACACACACACACACACACACACACACACACACACACACACACACACACACACACACACACACACACACACACACACACACACACACACACACACACAGCACAAAGGGGATGTGACAGCCATGACTTTGGGCAGGGAAGGGGATCAACCCCCAACTCTAAGGAGCAGGGGATTTAACTGTGGGGGATTCTCTCTCTCAACACACACACACACACACACACCAAGCAGGAATGAGTTGGCAGTGGGTGAGTAACGTGCATTGTTTGCTTGTTTCCTCTGACTGTGTTGACAGGACATTGCCGTGATTACCCTGGACATTGGGAATTACAGGCCATTATGGAGAGATTCTGGCTGCAAAAGCCTTGCCCGTAAAGCCCCAGCGCTTTCAAAAAACATTCTATTTATATTGTCATGTCAACAAAATACAGACCTATATGCCTAATGTAACAGAAAAACTAACAAAAAAGCATACAACTATAATCTTACACTGGTGTTCCATAACCTTGTCCATCACATCTGACTCATATCATCACTAAGCTAACCATCCATACAGATGTTGGATCTTAATTTGATCACCTTGTTGCAGGAGACCTTTTCAAAAATGTAAAACTTGTAGTGTATTTGAGGTTTAATAGTCAGACTTGATTTTCCCGTATGAAAAATCTAGCAGCCCTTCCAAAACATGTCCACTAATTATAATCCACATAATAATTCACATTTCCTGTGGATTATTTTCCTGCTGTAGCAAAATGGCTCAAATGAAGATCCTTCATCTGTATACAACACACTATCCCAGATCACCAACTAATCAACTGCATGACTATGCAGCATTGCCTTGCTCTAAGCAGAACTATATTTATTTCCTTCTATAAAGCAGCGGGTATTTACTTGCTCTTTACTATCCCTGATGGGTGATAGCGTCGCAAGTCTTGGGGCCACTTTGTCACCAGAGTCTAATCCACCAGAGTGACAGATGACTTGTCGTAGAGCTAAGCGAGAATTTTACTGCAGATTGAAAAGCGGAAAAAAGAGAGAAAGAAAGAAATTGCTCCATTACGCCACAAAGGTAAATCATTCAACGTGCTGGAGCTCCCAGAATGTAATTTACACATATCCATGCATTTTCATATGCAAATACATTTTCATTTACCTCTTGCTGTGTGTGTGTGTGTGTGTGTGTGTGTGTGTGTGTGTGTGTGTGTGTGTGTGTGTGTGTGTGTGTGTGTGTGTGTGTGTGTGTGTGTGTGTGTGTGTGTGTGTGTGTGTGTGTGTGTGTGTGTGTGTGTGTGCGCGCGTGCGTGGACATGTTTAACTATACTTGTGAGGACCAGAAGTCCCCACAAGGTCAAATGCTATTTCTAGGGGGTTTACGGTTAAGGTTATAATTAGTGTTAGGGTTGGAATTAGGTTTAGGGTTAGGCTTGGGAGCTAGGGTTAGTTTTAGGATTAGGAGCTAATGGTTAGTTTTAGGGTTATGAGCTAGGATTAGTTTTAGGGTTAAGGTTACATTTTGGGGTTAAGGTTAAGGTTAGAGTTAGGTTTAGGGTTAGGAAAAATTGGATTTTGAATAAGACTGAATTTTGTGTCCCACAAGGTTAGTTGTACAAGACTGTGTGTGTATGTGTGTGTGCGTGTGTGTGTGTGTGTGTGTGTGTGTACACTAATAACACAGGAACCCATTAAGACCTCTAACATTGTGACAAGAATATTGTTTTTGCATGTTGTCTTGCCAAAATAACATAATTTCACAGCAAACCCCTAAACTACATATTTAAAACGTACTGGTACTGTACGTATCCCTCAACACCTTATAGCTTGTTTCCATTCGCATGAAGACTGGCAGGATGTCTGATTGATGGTATGCATTCCATGTCATCTAACATCATTAGAACAATTCACCTCATCATAATAACACATGGGAAGACTCCCATCTCAGTCCTGTCAGACTCCCCCCAACCACTCCTTTCTCATCCTCCACTCATCACTCACCATCACTCACCATGGAGATGCTGCTGGAAACCATTTGCTGGCCCTAATAAACTATCATCAAACCTGCTTCATACAAACAACCATTATCTCCTCCACTAACCATAGTTCAAAGTGTGTCCTTGAGAGAAATATAATCAATATGTAAGGCTTTCACGATTTGTCTTAATTAAGAAACAGGGCTATGGGAAAAAAAGAAACACAATGACCTTTTCCTCTATGCACCCCATTACAAAATATTCAAATTTGGCCATAGCGTGGTTACACCTACTACATCAAATAGAGGATGCTTATTTTTGTCCTGTTTCACTGCATGTACAAGTGGGTAACCTGCACATTTGCAAGGTGTGAAATAGAAGTGTATTTTTTGCATATCCCAACTCCCCTCGAGAGTGAGGTAATAACCAAGGATTAGTCATTGCTAGCAGCAATTATGGTTAAGCACCTTGCTCAATGGCAGATCGACAGATCTTTCACCTTGTCAGATTGGGGATTCGAACTAGCATGCTTTCAGTTACTGGCCCAGTGCTCTAATCTCTAGGCTACCTGCCACCCACAGAGCCATCTCTTTCAGTGATGTCAAAAACATTTTCTCATACGAGCAATATGTAAATGAGGAGACGACACAAAAAGCATAACAAAAACACTAGGCAATTTTCAATTTTCCCATTATGCATAATGCCAATTTTCACTCTCCTGTTGAGTGCATAACCACAATTTTCTCAGACATGGTTCAACAACAGTCTCATGTAATGAAAAGACAAATGGCATTTTACACCTTGGTGCTGTGAAACGTACACACAGATCCATCCCTTTCACAGCAGATTGGCATGCTGTCGCCCTGCACCGAATCAAATATCCCACAGCAGGAAATAAGCAGTTGGCCAGAGTGGAGATAAAGAGTGATGCCTAGCAGCGTCGTGGAAGGCGTCGACATCCTCAACATGCACGTTGTCCTCCTCCCGACAGTTCTACCCCTTGTCACCCATCTTTCATTTCCTCTCCAGAACAAAAGAACAGGACCTCCACTATGAATAATGGACGATCCACATCAATGTTCAGTGAAGCAACATGGTTATCATTTTGAAGGTGGGTGAGGATTAATGAAAATATTACTTGTTTATTTTTCTGTTGGAGGTGGAGTGGGATTTAGTGAGCTAGCAGCGAGCTGGACTGCAGATTACTGTTGCCATGATGGCATCCCTTCTACCAACACTGTTATACGGCATAAATCTCTTTAACACACTACTAAACTGGAATGGGCCAGCCTGTGGTTAATAAAAACAACACAGAGGTCAAGGCTGAGGGAATTTACAAAGGAAAATACAAATGCATAAAAAAAAGACAGCTTATTAAAAAAGCAACCAAGTAAAATAAAATGTTTTGACATCAAGATGATATTAGATTAGATTCCTCCTTTAAATCAACCTTCGTTACAGTTGTGGTGTCCTTTGGGGCATTACGGGTTAACCCCACTTGGAGAAGACCAGGCAGAGATAGTGTGTGACCAGGGGGATGGGCCGCATATGGCCAAATCATAGCAAATCACCCTCAGTCACATCTGCCTTACAATACACCCCCGATGGTGAAATCACTGGGCTTATGTTTGAGTGAGCTTCAGAGCAAGCTGAGAGCAATCGTCCAGTATAGCAGGTGCCCTAGTCAACCCCACTCAGAATTACACAGAGAAAGGCAATAACCTGCACCTGAGCTGGGAGAGTGGACAACAGGCCCAGCTGAGTCCAGGCCTGGATGAATTAGCAGTCCACCAGTGCCAGCCCAGTGATTATCGCCCAACGCTCTCCTGCTTGTACTCCCACTGTGAAATTGCAGGAGAGTTTCGCCAGTCATTTTTCATTGTCTGCTTATGACGTTCTGTGTGTGCTCAGTGACATTCATTTAACCCCCCACAATACACACACACACACAGACATACGCAAACCCGAACCCTATGTTTTGTTGAATTCACTAAATGGAGGTCATTTAGGCATGTCCTCCACAGGCAGTCCTCACCCATATTCATTACAGCTGGTACCTTAGAGAGATACGGTATTGCTGCTGTTCACTCTGCCTGAAATAGCTGCTCACAGTGTTTGGCTCCAGCCAAAGTATCTACTACCTAACTAAGGTACAAAGACTGCATGTGCATTTCTGTCCTCAAACTTGTTGTACTAGTGTGAGTTCCCTGAAGTCCTGCTGGTATGTAAGAAATCTTCCTTCTGTGTTTGTCAGGTATCGTCCCCTCTTTCTCTCTCTCTCTCTCTGCTCCCCCCTCCTACGCCTGTGCCGGGGTAGATACGCCATGTGGTGGGCTGCCTGTGCTGTGCAGTGGTGTGGAGATTGATGTGCGCTGACGCTGTTGCGTGATTGAAACACCTCTCCCCATAAAGCTGTCAGAGGGCTGATGGAGCCGCGGGGCCGTTTTATGCATTACACCTGTCGCCCTTCTTCTTCATACTGACACGCAATGAAATAGGAAAATCAGGATGTTTGTTTCCTCGGCCTTGGGACCGTACTGTTGAACCATGGAGTGCAACCAGGTGTCTGTTAGCAACCCTGGGCAACCCTGGTGAAGGCAGACGTGCTCTGGGTCCACAGCATCATGGCTCTACAGAGACACATACACACAGCCCCACAGGCCCTAGAGCAGAGGTCAGCAACATGCGGCCCGCGGGCCAGAGCCGGCCAACAAGTGATTTGGGTTAAAAAAAAGACTGTAAAATCACCTGGAATTCAGCTAAAAATGTGTTTACTTTAGGAAAACTGTTCCCAAGTATTCCCACATAATGAAGGTATGAAATTATTGTTATGTAGATATACATTAGCATACATTCAAATGAGAAAAACACAAAATCTTGTGATATTGACTCCATATTTGGAATAGCCTCTAAAGAATTTGATAAGGATTAGTTACTGCATTGAAAGATGGCCATGCTACACCACTAGATGGCATTATATCACACCAGGGCGGAAGAATTGAACTGATATACATGGCACCACGAAGTTGGGTATGTAAACCTTATGTACAGTATATGTCCTTAGCAACTGTGTAAATATAAAGTCACTGAAAACTTAGATGGCTGCACAAGACTAGTTGATCACACTATAGATTCAATTTAAATTATGCAGACAAACAATGTGAAATATTGTGATTAGTATATCTGTATAATCACATATTGTTGCCCTATCATGTGGTCTGAGCATAGTGAAACGTGTTTATTTTATTCAGGATAATTTCAAACCGGAAGTCCTGCTGCTAGTGCAGTCAGCGTATTACAGCTGTGAGAGTTTAAATATTTTGGAACGCTAATGTGGAGTGTACCAAGTGAGATTTAAATAATTTACACAAACCAGACTAAACTTCAATTGTGTCATCCTTGTGGTATTGAGAGATGGTAATGCTTTCACTGATTGCACATAAAGGAATATAGTTCCTATATGATAGAGTGCTTGCTTTGTTATCCAACTGATCTTGTTTCCTTTCTGTCATCCTTTGAACCCCGTTCATTGCTGCTCACAGCTATATTTATAATTATGTTCCGGCCTCATAAACTCTGACAAAAATCGTCCCACAGCTGAATCTAGTTGCCTACCCCTGCCCTAGAGAGACTACTGACCTCTTCATTGGTACCACAGGAACCTCTGACTGTAATTCATACATTTAGGCTTGGCTCCCATCCCAATGGGGATTTACTACTGTACTGGACCGGTAAAAGCGGAAAGTGTACCAGAGACGATAGAGAAAGTGAGACATTTCGTAGGGTCATTTTTTTCTGTTCAGTGCATAGCGAGTAGTACGGGGAGAACTAAGTAGATGATCACATTGGTGCCTATGGGAGAACTCCACTTAAAGGGAAATTTCACTGCTGCTCTATTTCACTATATACTGTATGTCCATTAATATGTTATTAATATAACATAATATAACATATCATGTGTCATAACAATTTAGAATTTCCTCACTACATGCAAATATGAGTGTTTCTGCATCTCACCAGCAGAAACGGACCAGCTACACATCCCGGTTGTAAGCAAACCACACAATCCAGAATTCATAGCAATTTCAAGATATTGGAGGACTGCCCAGTTGATGTAAAAAATATCAAAAAGTCTGTGTTTGTAGCCAGCACTTTCAGCCAGAAGATTTGGAAACAGAACTGAAAACTCAACTGGGGTTGCCATGTCGTTGAACGTTGAAAAGTGATGCTATTGCATCAATTTTCCCCTTCACTTCAAAGAGGAAGGCATCCAAACAGCCAACATCAGCGCAGCAGAAAAAAGGACAAGCTGAGGTAAGGCAGCTTACGTTACCTAACTAACTAGTGAGCTAAACCAAAATCTAGCTAGCTAGCTTTCATAATACGCTGGCTAGACATTCTAAAGCAAATCATTAGCCAGCTACTATCTGGTGATTTGATTTGTAACATTGCAAGCTAAGCTTAGTTAGGTTACATTTCTGTTGACATTTTAGTGTCCGATCCCATCAATATCTGCAGAGGCATCAACATCAAGCTCAGGACCAGGAACTAGTGTAAATCACCTTTTAAATATCACCATAATCTACAAAATCTTTCCATGACTCCATGATGAGCAAATAAATATACTGGAGCTAGGCATAAACATGGTCCGTATCTTGTAGGCTACAACTTTACTGTAGTTTTCTCTGTATTTTGGAGGCTTAGTTGATTGTTCATGCATTTTTATTGATTTTATTTTAGGGGGTAGATCAGCTTTAATATTGCAGATATATTGTGGATTATATCAAAGTAATTGTCTGCATCATTTCCAATCCCCCAAATATTTCATAATTTTACCCAAACCCTACCACCCCTAATTGGAGTAAACTAATGGACAACAATACTTAGGCTTCTACTTACAGCATATGCATACCATATACATTTTATGAACAAGGTATTATACATGAGTTATCTTTTTTATTTGTTGTTATTTGTTTTGTTTTTAGTCCCACCCTTCAGCTACTCTCAACACCTCCCATAAATCTCTGAAAACCATTCAGTTTTGATATACACTTCACAAAAGTTCAGAACCTTAATGTTCTCATAGTTTAAACAGATTGTAAATTAAAGTATTATTGCATTATTGATCGATTGACTCTGGTTTTCAAGTCACTCAGCAGTGATCTGCACAGTTAGCTCCAGGTAAATGTTGCAATTCTTCAGCCATTCCTGAACCTGCGACCAAAAACAAGTCACATACAGCATGGGCAGTACCATAACAAGTGATCTAATGATTCTGTCTCGTTGCAGCAAAATCTGCAGAGCTAGGATAGTTGTATCCCCAATATACATAACATTCTATTAGGGTTTGCAAGAATTTTGTATAACTATTTCAACTGAAAAACTAAAAGTTTCGAATCCGGTGTTGTTTTGTAATCTGTATGGCACAGCTGTGAATTATTTGGTCCTTACATGAAACTGGTATACTTTTTTATTTATAAAAAAATTATTTTGACCAATTTTGGCCTTTAATGTATGGCCGACAAACAAGTTCCTTACCTTCTCCCCTTCCACTTGCTGCTTCTGTTTTTGCGGTAATGTTGCAATCAGCTGGTTGAAATTTTGGACAGAGCAGACATTTCCATCTATTTTTGTTAGCTGCCTGTGTGACACAACTCCACCAGTCCTATTTATAATATCATTTAATTTAAAACATTTTTTTTTTAAATTCAACGAAAATAATGTTTTTTTAATCAATTAGTATATTTTAGATTCACCATCATATTTGTTTTAATATTTGTTCTGTCTTTTCTGGTGGATAAGACAAAAATAGCTTTCTATGGCTTGTTTTAAAATAACCGAAAGTGAGAGGTTATATCTGCGAGTGTTAAAAACATTCTTAATAATCTGCTGGAAAACCAAAAGTACAACTTCTGTATGACTGAAGCCTTTACGGAGAAGGTCAATGCTTTAATATTGAATCATTTCAGCCCTCTGAATTCATATTCATTATAGAAATAGGCCCGTTTAATTTTGTCTGGCTTGCTGTTCCAATTAAAGTGGAATATTTTTTGCTCATATAATTTAAAAAAACAAGTTGTTCCGTGTAGGCAGGGCCATAAGTAAATAGGTAAACCCGGATATGACTGAAAAATTAATTTGGGTGATTTTTCCACAAATAGACAGCAAGATGGCGCCGACAGAGATCGCCTCGCTTCTAGACCTTAGGAAACTATGCAGTATATATATTTTTTATGTATTATTTCTTACATTGTTAGTCCAGAAAATCATAAGTGTTATTACATACAGCCGGAAATAACTATTGGATATCAGAGCGACGTCAATTTACCAACATTACGACCAGGAATACGACTTTCCCGAAGCGGATCCTTTGTTCGCACCACCACCTAGGACATGGGATCTAATCTCAGAGGCCGACCCAAAACAACGTCGCCGCAGAAGAGGTAGATGGAGCGGCCTCCTGGTCAGACTTAGAAGGCGTGCACACCACCCACCACTTCTGAGTATATTACTCGCTAATGTCCAGTCTCTAGACAACAAGGTAGACGAAATTAGGGCAAGGGTTGATTTCCAGCAAGATATCAGAGATTATAACACTCTCTGTTTCATGGCAACATGGCTCTCTCGGGATATGTTGTCGGAGTCGGTACAGCCCCCGGGATTCTTCATGCGTCACACCAACAGAAATGAACATCTCTCTGGGAAGAAGAAGGGCGGGGGTGTATGCTTAATGATTAACAACTCATGGTGTAATCATAACATACAGGAACTCAAGTTATTTTGTTCACCTGACCTAGAATTCCTTAGAATCAAATGCAGACCATATTATCTCCCAAGTAAATTATCGTTGGTGATTGTCACAGCCGTTTATATCCCCCCTCAAGCCGATACGGCCCTCAAGGAACTTCCGTGGACTCTATGCAAACTGGAAACCATATATCCTGAGGCTGCACTTATTGTAGCTGGGGATTTTAACAAAGCAAATTTGAGAACAAGCTACCTAAATTCTACCAGCATATTGACTGTAGCACTCGTGCGGGAAATACACTGGATCACTGCTACTCTAACTTCTACAACACATTTAAGGCTCTCCCCAGCCCTCCCTTCGGTAAATCCATCCACAACTCCATTTTGCTACTACCGTCCTATAGGCAGAAATTCGAACAGGATGTGCCCGTGACAAGAACTATTCAACGCTGGTCTGACCAATCGGAATACACACTTCAAGATTGTTTTGATCACGTGGACTGGGAAATGTTAAAGGAAGTGCATTGGACATGTTGACCCACTGTGACTATTAAAATCTACCCTAACCAGAAACCTTGGATAAATGGCGGCATGCGCGCAAAACTGAAAGTGCGAACGACCGCATTTAACCATGGAAAGATAACTGGGAATATGGCCGAATATAAACAGTGTAGTTATTCCCTCCGCAAGGCAATCAAACAAGCGAAATGTCGGTTTAGGGACAAAGTGGAGTCGCAATTCAATGGCTCAGACATAAGATGTATGTGGCAGGGTCTACAGGCAATTACGGACTACAAAAAGAAAACCAGCCACGTAACGGACTCTGACATCAAGGTTCCAGATAAACTAAACACCTTCTTTGCCTGCTTTGAGCATAATACAGTGCCACCGATGCGGCCCACTACCAAGGACTGCGGGCCCCCCCTCTTCTCCCCTCGGCCGACGTGAGGAAGACATTTAAACGTGTCAACCCTCGCAAGGCTGCCGGCCCAGACAGCAACCCTAGCCGTGTCCTCAGAGCATGTCTGGTGTGTTTACGGACATATTCAATCTCTCCCTATTCCAGTCTGCTGTCCCCACATGCTTCAATATGGCCACCATTGTCCCTTTACCCAATAAGGCAAAGATAACTGAACTAAATTACTATCGCCCGTAGCACTCACTTCTGTCATCATGAAGTGCTTTGAGAGAATAGTCAAGGATCATATCACCTCCACCTTACCTGCCACCCTGACCCATTTCAATTTTCATTCTGCCCCAGTAGGTTCACAGACAATGCAATAACCATCACACTGCACACTGCCCTATCCCATCTGGACAAGAGGAATACCTATGTAAGAATGCCGTTCATTGACTACAGCACAGCATTCAACGCCATAGTACCCTCCAAACTCATCACTACGCTTGAGGCCCTGGGTCTCAACCCTGCCCTGTGCACGTCTCCAACTCAATCATCAAGTTTGCAGACAACACAACAGTAGTGGGCTTGATTACCAACAACGACGAGACAGCCTACAGGGAGGAGGTGAGGACACTCAGAGTGTGGTGTCAGGAAAACCACTTCTCACTCAAAGTCAACAAAACAAAAGAGATTATCGTGGACTTCAGGAAACAGCAGAGGGAGCACCCCCCCTATCCACTTTGACGGTACAGCAGTGGAGAAGTTGGAAAGTTTTAAGTTCCTCAGCGTACACATCACAGACAAACTGAAATGGTCCCCCCACACAGGCTGTGTGGTGAAGAAGGTGCAACAGTGCCTCTTCAACCTTAGGAGGCCGAAGAAATGTGGCTTGTCACCTAAAACCCTCACAAACCTTTACAGATGCACAATTGAGAGCATCCTGTCGGGCTGTATCACTGGCTGGTACGGTAACTGCACCGCCCACAACCAAAAAGGCTCTCCAGATGGTGGTGTGGTCTGAACAACACATCACCGGGGGCAAACTACCTGCCCTCCACGACACCTACAGCACCCGATGTCACAGCAAGGCCAAAAAAATCATCAAGGGCAACAACCACCCGAGCCACTGCCTGTTCACCGCACTACCATCCAGAAGGCGAGGTCAATACAGGTGCATCAATGTTGGGACTGAGAGACTGAAAAACAGCTTCTATATCAAGGCCATCAGACTTTTAAAACAGCCATCATTAACACAGAGAGGCTGGTGCCTAAATACAGACTCAAAATCATTGGTCATTTTAATAAATGGATCACTTGTCACTTTAATAATGTCACTTTAATAATGTTTACATATCTTACATACTCATCTCATATGCACAGTATATACTATATTTTATACCATCTATTGCATCTTGCCTATGCTGCTCGGTCATCGCTCATCCATATATTTATATGTACATATTCTTATTCCATCCCTTTAGATTTGTGTGTATTAGGTAGTTGTTGTGAAATTGTTAGATTACTTATTAGATATTACTGCACTGTCGAAACTAGAAGCACAAGCAATTCGCTACACTCACATTAACATCTGCTTACCATGTGTATGTGACCAATATTTTTTTTTATACTTTTCCATGGTAGCAAGATCTGATCTAACTTTATATTAAACTGTATTGTAGTGAGATATTCTTTCGGGATATGAATACCGAGTATGTCCACTTCACTGTCAGACCATTTTATTGGTAAACTACATGGAAATGTAAAAGTTGTATTTTTCAGCAATCCCATACGTAATACCTAACACTTAACATAGTTTGGTTGTAATTCAGAGAGGTTAGAAAGTATCTATATTCTCTATGAGGCTGTGCAGGGATTCAAATTGAGGATTTAGTGTACAATGACACCTTTGTTTTTAAACCCCGGATTTCTAGCCCCTAAATATTATTGTTGGATCAAATTTTAATAGCATTTGAATGGCCATAATAAATAGATATGCAGTTAGTGGACAACCCTGTTTCACTCCTCTTGACAGTTTAATACTTTCTGAGAAAAGGAGGTATTAGTAAGGAGAGGATGGTGTGGGTAACCTATTGGTGTCTGTTGGGGGTGAGTATTGTGTGAAGGTTAGTATGCATGGTTAGTATGCATGATCAATAGTAAGCTGTCTTCAAGACAAGTGCTCCTCAAACTTGTCATACCCTTGCAGTCAGTTCTTTGGCATGTGGAGAAGGGCTGTTAGTAAACTTTTCTAGCCTATTCACTCTATTGTGGGCAATGCTTGTCTACTCAACAGTACAACTGTAGCTGCTCATACACAACAGTACACGACTAAACTGTCTATAAGTCAAGCCCCCCTCAAACTTTTCACATCTTTGCTAACAGCCCATTAATGCCCCATTATTGACTCTGAGTGTACATCATGATCAATCTTCATGTCTTTATAGGAGACTTCCAGTACAAACAAATCTGCAGGAGGTCGAAGAAGTGGGTGGTGAACATTTGTGTATGAAAGGCTTGCCCACCTGGCTGTGGAGTGCGATAAGGAACAGACTGGTTGTCTACAAGGAGCCAGAGTCACAGCCCCCCAAACCCAACATCCCTGCCAACATAGCCACAGTGCCGAAGCCTGCTAAACCAGCTGCCATTACCTAACATGAGAAGAGGTTCACCAGCTGAAGAAAATTCAGGAACCTGTCTGGAACATTCAACCAACACAACATCCATATTCAGTTTGAATGATGTTGTAGTATACTATTAATATGTATATAATGGTGTTTTATATGCTGAACAAAAATATAAACACAACATTCAACAATTTCAACGATTTTACTGAGTTACAGTTCATATCAGTAAATCAGTCAATTGAATCTATGGATGTCACATGACTGGGAAGGGGCGCAGCCTGGCTCCCAAGTGGGTGGGCCTATGCCCTTCCAGGCCCACTCATGGCTGCGCCCCTTCCCAGTCATATGACATCCATAGATTCAATTGACTGATTTACTGATATGAACTGTAACTCAGTAAAATCGTTGAAATTGTTGAATGTTGCGTTTCTATTTTTGTTCAGCATATATCGGTGTATCGGAGGACGCATGACATTCAGCCTTCGTCTCTCCCGAGCCCGTACGGGAGTTGTAGCAATGAGACAAGATAGTAGCTACTACAACAATTGGATACCACGAAATTGGGGAGAAAAAGGGGTAAAATAAAAAATATAAAAATATAAAAATAAAACATTGAGGAATGTGACTGACCAGCTCGATTTAGTCTTATGTAGCAACATTTGAAATCGGGATATTTACATTGGATAAAAGTAGAGACTCAGAGCTAGAAAAAGGTATATCATACACTACAGTTGAGGAACAATGGGAAAGTAATTATGTTTTGAAAGTTGATAAACTTGTAAGCTCACCTTTGAGAAAATGGCCCTTGAATGTTTTGGTACCTACTGGCGCATTCACAGCCATATAAGGAGACATTGGAACACAGCGCCTTCAAAATCTGGGGCATTTCCTGTTTGAAATTTCATCTTGGTTTCGCCTGTAGCATAAGTTCTGTGGCACTCACAGATATCTTTGCAGATTTGGAAACGTCAGTGTGTTTTCTTTCCAAAGCTGTCAATTATATGCATAGTCAAGCATCTTTTCGTGACAAAATATCTTGTTTAAAACGGTAACGTTTTTTTATCCAAAAATTAAAAGAGCGCCCCCTATATCGAAGAAGTTAAGGCACATGAAAGTTCACATGTTCCAGAAGACATTTTGAGATTAAAAAAAGTTTATGTTCAAATGGCGCTCCTGTGAATTAGTGATATTTCTAGTTTCCTATGCCCAGTTTCCTGAAACGAGTGACAAATATGTTTTTTGTGCACATGGAACATTTCTGGATTTTTTTTATTTCAGTTCATGAAACATGGGACCAACACTTTACATGTTATATTTATATTTTTGTTCATTATATCATCTTTTTTTACAAGTGTACCGACAAGTGACTAAATTATTCCAGCTGCATCAGAAACCAATAAAGTTTTGACTTCAACTTCTTGATCAATTCATTGTGATACATGAAATGTATTTGGATAAACTAGCTTCAGTCTTACTGCTAAAACAAATGATGCACAGAGTTTTAAACTTTAATTTGTTGGCAAGTAAACATGTTTTAATAAAATAGTAGATTCGTCTCAATATAGCAAATAAGTAGACATTGCTTGTATACAAGACAAAGTTTATTTGTTTTGGATACTGAGGTGAGTTTACACAGCAGTATGCAGAAACAGTTATGGCAATGTATGACATATATACAGCATAATACAAATATAATACTAACGCTTAGAATAAATACTACAGTTCTACAAAGGGAAAACTTGCATTGGGTGTGTTTGGTTGGTGAAGTGAGATGTTCGGAGTCACTTTGATACAAGGGGAGATTTTTGTTATGGGACCTTTTCACATCTCCTCTTGAGAGTCATCCACTTCTTTGTATCCAAGTGGCACTGTCTGTCAGAGAAATATGAAAATTATATTATACATTCATGGGCAATCATTGTGTATTGTCTGTATTCCTACTATAGCAACATGGTGAAGAATATGAGACATCTCACAAACATACATTAGCTAGCTAGCTGCATTACACAGGTATAATTACTCCAAGACTTCTACGAGTCATCAAGACAAAGTCATTCCTTTACTCTCCTCCATCATCATCAAAACAATTATCCAGTTTTGCTCCAAATGAGAGGCACTGAGGCTAGCTAAGCTATTTATCGAGTTAGTTATAACATTAGACTACAGTACATTTTAGGTATAGCAAACACAGCTTGCTAGCTAGATACAGTAGCTAGCTAAACTTGGCTAGCTTGGCTTGTAATGGTCCTAGCAAACCCCGCTAAATTGATCACCAAATTGTACTGCACTGAACAACAGTGCCTAGTGTTAAAAGAGAACTTATATTGCTAGCTAGCGACCAACAGCAAAACAACTTACTTGTCTAGGCTGCCACCTCTGCTTGCTGGTCTCGCAATTATTTTTCTCGCTGTCTCAACTCCAGTGTATTCCAGCTCAAATAAATAGGACTGTATGTTCCTATGTAAAAGAACATATAAAATGTTTAGTCGTCCAGCTCTTCTTGGAAAGAGGAATCATCAGAAGCAGCCATTGTAGCTAATTATTTAGCAATTTCAGATAGACAGTGCATGGTAACATAGCTCCTGCAAACCTGTAAACTAGTACCACCCCCATTTTGAAAAGCCAGCCTTCAAGGGTGGGAAGAAGGAAGTAGCCTTTACAAAGCAAGGAAAAATTAGTCAACCTAGATATCTTGAGACAAGTCCAATGTTTATTGAACAAGGACAACCATATCTACTCACTGCTAGCATGATCGTTCAATCAGCGAAACTCAAATGCCACAATAATAGCTACAAAACATGACTCCGTTCATTTTTAGATCAGACAGCAGGCTCAATCAACCAATGATGTCATTGGTTGAACTCTCCCGGCTCGAAAATGTAAAAGATACAGCTATAGTGCATAATTATGTCTGAAACACCCTCTCATCAATCAGAAAAATATAGGGAGACTGGAAAATACCCCAAATAGTGTCTGGTGGTGAAGTTTCCCTTTAAGTCGACCATTTTGTTCAATGGTAAAAGGCCCTTTTGCGCAATCTTTATAATCCACCATCTTTGAGTATACTTGTGTTCTGCTCCTAGCGGATCGCACTGGGCTCTTCTCCCAAGTCATATAACTTTGCCAAATGACGATGTGCTCCAGCTCTGACTCCCTACTAGCTACCACTGGCCTTAGATGTGCCTTCTACAGCCAGAAGGAGCCCCCCCAGCTCCATTTGATGTCACGTTTGAAGTGACCTTTGTAATATAGCTCCAGGTGCTCATCTGATGATTTATGTAACCAAAGTGAGAGCCAGGTCCAGCCATGGCTGCACCCCTGCCCAGTCATTTGAACTCCATAGATTAGGGCCTAATTCATTTATTTAAATTGACTGATTTCCTTATATGATCTGTAACTCAGCAAAAAATATATATATCCTGTAGTCTTCACCCGTTTCCTTAATGGGAATGTCTGCTATTTCACACAGCAGGAGTCTAATATTAGCATAAATGACAACAAAAAAATGTCACTCTCAATCCTGCACTACTTTCACTGTTTAACAAACAACCACTTCAAAAATCCACTACAAGATCAAAACATACTTCTCTGTACTTTGTGTAATTATAATCCTTAACAAAACAATTACCATCTTTTTCATATTGCAAAAGCTCAACCAGTTAGAAAAAACTCACAGAATACAGTAGAACAGTATGATTACATAGAAGTCTTGAAGCCCCCCTCTTCATTTAATTGAGCTCAATTATTTTTGTGAAAGAACACATAACCCCTGTAACCCTGTGAGATAAATGATGGAATGTGGTTCCAATTTCTTCAAACAAACTCTTGATCATATTTAGCCTGATGGTTGCTCCCTCTAAACCCCTCTGATGGTTCCTCCCTCTAAATCCACCTACCAAGACAAAGTCACACCTGTGACATGATTCTTATTGATTGTAAGAAATGTATTAGAAACCCATTCCTCCTTGGATTGATCTCATTGGTTGTCTGTTCGGGATAGACAATATTGACAGAGTGCAGAGCTGATCATTTGTTGAATATCTGGATTACTCTTTGAATTGTGTGAGATTGAGGTATTACAAGACTACAAATGATCTTGTAAAGGAGACAAAGCTTCCAAGTTGGAATGCATGAAAGCAATCCTTCCTGTGAGACCTGATAGTCGTAGAGGCCACAGAGAGTGGGCTTCCATTCAACTGCTTGTGACACTGGCATACAAAAATGGCTCAGTCAACCAAAATATTACCCTCTCTGGCACCCGTGTTAAAACCAGGCAAGACAAATGACATTAATTCCCGGACGACTCATATAATCAAAGAGTGTGATAATTAATGCTACACTCCATTGACCAAACAAATATCTTTGTCAAGGTGCTTGTTGCTATACAAGTCCTTCTCCTGTTCTCAAAGACATGATAACAAGCCGCCTTAATTACTTCCATCCCATAGACTCCGTGAGCATTAGGCACCGACTCACCCTAACCCTCCCTTCCAACAAGCACATAAAATATTTTATCGTGATGGCGCCCCGCTAACTTTAATAAACTGAACGACCTTGCGAGATTGCACAGGGGATAAATGAAGTTTCCCTTCCCCACTAGTAGAAGCAACCACCACACAGGGGTCCTTATCTGGGCTCCACTTAATTACGTGCTTTAATTCTAACATTTTTTAAATGCCCCCTCACCACGAAGAGACAACCTGTTTTAATTAAACAAATGAATGTGGTGCTTATCGTACGGGATCAACGCTCTCATTTGTTAATAGTTAAGGACGCTGATAATGTTATCTAGAGACCTATAAGAAATTTCATCATACAGAAAGAAAATCGATCTTATCTCCTATCAGTGTGATATACATATTTATGTGTGGCTTTAACATCTCATTAGATGCAGGAGACATGTCTACTTATTTCTATCTTCATCTGATGAGGTAGCTCCACTCTCCTTATTACAGCGATGAAGGCCATTTTATATGAAGGCAAAATGCTGCAGGCTCTTTATTCTGCTTTAAACCAATACTGTTTACTATCCGTATTATACACCCAACTGAGCTGCTTTTCTATGAGCTGCTTGCGTATGACTACTATGTATGATCATTCAACACTATTACATAGGAATCTCTGGATATACAGTACCCTATTAGCTATGCCTCATTGAGTGAGTACAGAAACATCAAAAGACAATACTCATGGACAACATACAAAATGCACACTCGTGGTGTTATTTCTGAATAAGAGTTAAATGACCATAGAATCAGGACAGGGCTACACACTGGTACAACAGCCATGCACACAAATGCAAATGTCACAAAGCTGCTTGTCCACAGAAAGCAATTGCTTTGGCTTTCCAAAACAGATATTTTGTTTGCCTTCACACGAAGAGAAGACAAGGAACTTGCACAAGGGAATCTTGCCAATGAATATTTTCACACAATCATTTCCCACCCCTCCCGCCCGTTCTGAAGGGGAGCTGAGAGGCACTCTAAAAGTCATTTACACTTCCTAGCTTGTTTATAGGAGTTATATAACATATTTAGCACAATAGCTAACACCAAGGGTTCTTGCAAGCTGTCTAACCAAATTTTATGGGAAAAGTGTCAGAGAAGACATTATCCCAACAGGAGGAGAGGCCTGTTACAGATTACTGCAGGTTGCTAATTTACATTAGCAGTGAAGCAATGGGTGGAAGGTCAAAGTGATTTTACAGTGGTAAAGTAGTAACTGCTGATCTGTTTCCACCCAGCGTAATGCTAAAATAACAAAATGATCAGCCTTTAATGGCCCAAACACTGATTTGAGCCTCAGCCAAGAAAATCACTTGATTACTACACAATAACCAGGAGCAAATTGCTGAATGTTTTCCTACTTGGTAGACGTCATTTACACTAGGGGATTTACTGGTGCTGATATTTCATTTACACTAGGGGATTTACTGGTGCTGATATTTCATTTACACTAGGGGATTTACTGGTGCTGATATTTCATTTACACTAGGGGATTTACTGGTGCTGATATTTCATTTACACTAGGGGATTTACTGGTGCTGATATTTCATTTACACTAGGGGATTTACTGGTGCTGATATTGGCTAGAAAAGTGTGTGTGTGTCATTCGTAGAGATCCTATAATTCACTGTTACACAATCAACTCTTATGAGTTACTAGTATGAAACCCTCTTCTTCAAGGATGCCATCACATGTTTCAACATAAAGACCAACGGACAGATTTATTGTGTGATTCCATACTTCTTGTTAAGGTAAAGAGCTCTGTAAGTTTGACGGCACACTTATTATTTTTTTGCATTGTGATAAACTGCCTTGATGAGCTGGCAATCTCTGTCTCCCAGCTGTTCAGCTGGCTCCTAAAACTGGTGAGGTGCCACTGTGAGTGAAGACCAGCTCACCTACCGAAAACTGTCTCAGGGAAAAGCCACAGCCTTCCTTTCCAGAGTAACAACTAAAAATACCTGAGAGCAGTGCACCCTGGTGACATGGCTGAGATATAGACATCCAAAACACTGACAGGTCCTGACAAATGAGAACCAGTTCAACTTAAACAGCTCATTCTCAGGCCTTTGCCCAAATGACACTCCCTTCTCTAAAAGGCAAAAAACTGTCAGACACGTTTGTGGGGAAGTGGGTACCCTCAGGCTATGACATCACACGTCCTTCAGGAGGTCCAGTGAGGGAGAGAGCATGCATCAGTGGGCCAGAGAGTCTGCTTAATGTGCTACACGAGGGAACTATTCTATTCTGTTTGACCGCTGAGAGACCTGGCACATCAAAACAAACAGAGAGGAGCTTTACCAACTGATCAGACACATGGAACTTTACCATTCACCACAGGACTGCCTCATTTTATCAATGACACGAGGGATATTTAATCTTATTTCCTTGATCATCGTGCTGATGTGTCTGTCTAATTTGATTATATCATATTTCCCTGTAATTATGCTGAACGGAAACTGCCCAAAAGTATTTTTTCTCCACCAATTTCTCCTCCTTAAAAGATACAATTAACAGTCCCACATGGATTGTCTAAAAGGAGTATGCTCTGTCTGTGAAGAAAGGAAGAAAGAATGATTCTGATGACTTCTTCTGTTCCCATTCATATCTTTAAAAAACACAAAGAACAAGAGAGAAATAAAGCCACCGCCTCCAAAACACAGATCACAAGAATTAATGGTGAGGAGTCCCACCATACAGTCTCCCACTACTAGTGCTCAGTGATTAGTGCTTTTCGTGGTCAGTTCGGTTTTGGTTTGATTATAAAAGAAGAATCACGGTTTTCAGTTTCAATTATATATATATAATTAATTAAAAGCACTATACATTATGTGGGTTGAATGCTGTAACAACACAGAATTAAACCATTAATAAAAGTCCCTTGATGGTAGTGACTACCCATTACTACTAATCACTTAATAACCATCAATTTATTCACATTACTTTAATAAAATATTTGTTTTATTTGATGACTTTATTATTTCATTCATCTCCTCTCTATAGAGCTGCTGCCTATGCTGTCTGACAAAATCACTATTTTAGTAGTTCTTCAAAATAAATAAGGCATACTGCTGAATACCAACCATCAATCACTTACTGTAGATCATGTATTTTCATGCTCGTGAAGCAACTGCGTTCTATCCCTCTCAATCGCGTGTTCTCTCTTCTCTCAGTCTCCATGTCCCGGACAGATAGTTTAAGCGGGCGTGCAATGGATTATGGTCATTGTAGTTAATTACCACGCTTTCGCCGCTAAACTATGTAGAATTTTGACCTGTTGGAAACTACAACTCCCTACTACATCACATAGTTCTGGCTTGATCTAATGTATCTCTACAGAAACTGCACATTGAGTTCACACAAAAAAAAAAAAAACTAAATGGATTTCGTTAAAAAAGGAAGAAAATATGTATGAAATTTCAGTTGATTTGCACTATCCCACAACCCCCCACCCTCCTCGAGAAGCCCATTTGGTGATAAATGTTTCTGTGGGTGGGGAGGGAGAGAGGGATGCACCAACACCTCCAACATTACTCAAGCAACGGAGAGGTGAAGATTTGATTTCCCATCACATCAAGTAGCAGGAGGAGTTGGAGTCTCTCAAATGAACTTGACTTGAACCCCTCAGTGGCAAGCGCTCCACAGTAATCAACTGCTTGGCTGTGGCCCCTCCCACCCCTCCTCTCATTATAGTCACAGCCAGACCCTGGTAGGATTGGACCCACAGAGGGCTGGCCAAAACACAGATCACAGAACTGCATTTCTCTGACACCATGATACAGTGCCTTGCAAAAGTATTCATCCCCCTTGGCATTTTTCCTATTTTGTTGCATTACAACTTGTAATTTAAATTGATTTTTATTTGGATTTCATGTAATGGACATACACTAAATAATCCAAATTGGTGAAGTGAAAAAAAAAACTTGTTTAAAAAAATTATACAAAATACAAAACAGAAAAGTGGTGTGTGCATATCTATTCACCCCCTTTGCTATGAAGCCCCTAAATAATATCTGGTGCAACTAATTACCTTCAGAAGGCACATAATTAGTTAAATAAAGTCCACCTGTGTGCAATCTAAGTGTCACATGATCTGTCACATGATCTCAGTATATATACACCTGTTCTGAAAGGCCCCAGAGTCTGCAACACCACCAAGCAAGCGGCACCATGAAGACCAAGGAGACTCCAAACAGGTCAGGGACAAAGTTGTGGAGAAGTACAGATCAGGGTTGGGTTGTAAAAAAATTTGAACATCCCACGGAGCACCATTAAATCCATTATTAAAAAATTGAAAGAATATAGCACCACAACAAACCTGCCAAGAAAGGGCCGCCCACCAAAACTCACGGACCAGGCAAGGAGGGCATTAATCAGAGAGGCAACAACGAGACCAAAGATAACCCTGAATGAGCTGCAAATCTCCACAGCGGAGATTGGAGTATCTGTCCATAGGACCACTTTAAGCCGTACACTCCACAGAGCTGGGCTTTATGGAAGAGTGGCCAGAAAAAAAGCCATTGCTTAAAGAACAAAATAAGCAAATATGTTTGGTGTTTGCCAAAAGGCATGTGGGAGACTCCCCAAACATGTGGAAGAAGGTACTCTGGTCAAATAAGACAAAAATTGAGCTTTTAGGCCATCAAGGAAAACGCTATGTCTGGCGCAAACCCAACACTTCCCATCAGCCCGAGAACATCATCCCATGCTTCACGCATGGTGGAGGCAGAATCATGCTGTGGGTATGTTTTTCATGGGCAGGGACAGGGAAACACGTCAGAATTGAAGGAATGATGGATGTCACTCAATACAGGGAAATCCTTGAAGGAAACCTGTTTCAGTCTTCCAGAGATTTGAGTCTGGGACAGAGGTTCACCTTCCAGCAGGACAATGACCCTAAGCATACTGATAAAGCAACACTTGAGTGGCTTAAGGGGAAACATTTAAATGTCTTGGAATGGCCTAGTCAAAGCCCAGACCTCAATCCAATTGAGAATCTGTGGTATGACTTAAAGATTGCTGTACACCAGCAGAACCCATACAACTTGAAAGAGCTGGAGCAGTTTTGCCTTGAAGAATGGGCAAAAATCCCAGTGGCTAGATGTGCCAAGCTTATAGGGACATACCCTAAGATACTTGCAGCTGTAATTGCTGCAAAAGGTGGCTCTACAAAGTATTGACTTTGGGGGGTGAATAGTTATGCACACTCAAGTTTCCTGTTTTTTTTTGTCTTATTTCAAGTTTGTTTCACAATAAAAAATATTTAGCATATTCAAAGTGGTAGGCATGTTGTGTAAATCAAATGATACAACCCCCCCCCCCCCCCCCCCCAAAAAAAAAATCAAATTTAATTCCAGATTATAAGGCAACAAAACAGGAAAAACGCCAGGGGTACCACTGTAGCCATGAAATACTTTGGCTTTCGACTAATGTGGTACTGCATCTTCCATTCATTCTTATGCAAAGAAGACTACACAGGCCGTAAACAGTGTAACTCCCTGTTGCTGTGGCCTGCAGAGTGGGTCAGACTGGCTGCCAGTGAAGGGGCTGATTTGAGCCCAGCATGGAGTGGAGGAGGATGTGCTACAGAAGGCATGGGAATGCACACTGTGCCTGTGCAGGCTGGGAGGGACACATCATTAGAAACACCATTAGTAGGATAGGGACTGGCGGCTAGAAACCCTCCAGATCCTGCTCAAACACACTCGCCAGTGGTCCTGCTTCCCTCTAATGGGTTAATTTGTAACTCTTTGATTGAGTGGACCCAGAATTCATTGAACCACCAGTCACTTTAATGGAGCCAGTCAGAGACTGTCTGTTAGCAAACACATCAGATAAAAACCGTCTTCTAAATGGCAGGAGGAGTAGAGCAGCGGAATATGTAAGGTCAAAAAAGAGAAAGTAAAAAATAAACTTGAATTAAATTCTGCTAGATAATTCTCTTTTATCTTTAAGGGACATTATTTCATGGCCCATCGCAGATTCTGCTTGGTGCTTTATTCCACTACTGACACTGGCTGACCTATGCAAGGAATTTTGATCAATAGGTATTTGACTTAAAGATGGAATTCACATTAGGAAAAACAGTGCCACTGTCCTCCCCAGCATCTTCATTATTGTTTTTGAGCAGTGTGGGGAAAAAAATGGCAGTACATATTCTGCTGTTCTATCGCACGTGCAATGACGTCTGAGGGGAGAAAACAGGGTTTGTTGTTGTGAGTAAGTTTTTGTTGTCGGAATATCACAAACAGATGTTTGGATTCCAGCTTTAAGTGGACACTGCCATCTTTGTGGGTTTGAGCATTTTATATTGAACCTGGGGTAAATCGTTCTTGTTGACTAAATAATCTGGAAGAAACTCTGGTATAATCATTTCCAATTCAAAGGACAGAAATCACAAATCAGTCTGAATACTAGCCTAACCTCTGCAACGCATATTTAGTGTGTGTCTAAACTAGATGTTTTGTATTGACATTCAGACTTTGCCTATTTTGGGAAGCACTGGTCATGTTCCCAAACCAGCTCTCTGCAAAGCAGACTGATTGCATGGCAATGTCAGTTACTAATTTACTGTGCCGAATCAACATGAGAGAATTGGGCTGCATTGTTCAATAAATTATAGAATATGTTTCCTTCTCCGCCTCCTTAATTGTATTTCAAAGTTCTAATTATGCAGATCGAGGTCTACGGGACACTCACCATTTTCCCAGTCTTCTCAAATTATGACTGCTAGCTACTGTTTAGTCTTTGGGAAATTAATGTGCTATACACAGTGGGGATGTTGTATGCTGGAATAGTTTGTTTTATAGTAGCAATCGATGGTAAATGTTAATGAAGTGTTAATGTGACTGGTAGTAAACATTTCATTATTCTTAGGGTCTAATACATTAAGAACTAGCACACTTTGTACTTGGTCCTTTCAGAAAACAATAACTGGAAAACAAAATACAGTATATTGAAGGTGGAACATTCAGAAATCACTCCACCATTCCCTGATTGCAAAAATTTGAATAGTTTGTCTAATTTCAGTTTATGTGACAACACAAGAAATGTGTAGTGTAGAGAATCATTGTACTGAACCGCATCTGAGCCGCTGTGAAATATTGTATCACCTGTGTATCACCTGTGGTCATGAGCAGCCTTGTGATTCTCTTTAATTAAGGTAATATTTAAATGTTTGAGCCGTTCTGCATGATCTCCCTCCCTCCCTCCCTCACAGCTGGGCTGGGACGGGCCCCTTGGGCTCCACAGGCAAATACTCTGCTCCTTATCTCTTCAAAGCATCTTATGCTCTACTCCATGACTACACTGCTATCTGGAAACATGAAGGTTATGAACTGACTCATCTAATCCCAAATAAGTCTGAGTAATGCAGGGCTCACCAGGGCAACGATTGGCACCTTTTACACAATACATGCTGCCACACAGGCCACCATATTCCACTCTCCAATACATTCTCTTTGAAGACTGTATATTTTTGTTGTTGTTATTGTTTTCCCACTTCAAATGGGGTAAAAGTGCAACTTCTGTCCTCTCAAAGCAAGGCAATTTACTTCACAGGCCAAAAACAAAGAGACAGTAATAAAAAGGAAAACAATTGCTTTTTCATTTAATTTCCACCGGGAAATCTGTTGAGAGAAATAAATGCAATACAATAATAAAGTTAAAGAGGAACCTGTATCTTTCCATTCCCCGTGTAATCCAACACAGGCATGAGAGTCAGTCACATTTAATACCTCTTCATTTCAGCAGTGGCGGAGTGATACTGTAATAATGTTTGTTTTGGTGAACAGGAGACCCTGCAGCGGCGACACAGTTTGACATTGGCCCTGGGTGCAGAAGGCTGACAGGGTGGGCTGGTGTTAAAGCCTGGAATGACTCTCATGCTGAGGCTCTCTAGTACTACTGTGTTTCTGATCGCCACCCCGTCCACATTAGGAAGATTTAAGTGTCTTATAAAATGTTATACACTCATTTGGACGATGACTAGATTTGTATGCAATGATACAACTAGTATCCCCTCAACCCTATCATCACATGTAGTGGGGCCTATCTCTCTGAATATATGAGTTAATAAAGCACATTAGAGGATCATTTTACTTGTATATGATGACTTATATGTATCCTGGTGTCCTGTAGCCCAGAGCTATGGCCCTGGGATATTCTCAGCACACTCTGGGAGATATTCATGATGCCCCACCTTTCCCTTCCAGCCAAATACTGACAAATTCTCCCTTAGCCTCTCATGTGCCTTTTGTTTAATTAGCAGCCCCAGATGCCTAGATGCTTACCAAATTACAGACGAGTGGTGCCAACCCAAACCAGATGGGAGCAATCTATTTTCAGATTAGCTGTTTCCTCAGATCCATAATAATCTCCACTGTTGTCCTACAATCTCAACATGCTTTACTTTTCTGAGTGAATGACAAGACAAATCCTGTTATTTTCAAACTGTTATGTAAAATAAACTGAAGCCTGAGAACCGGCAAACAATATAAACAAAAACATGACAAAAACTGTTTACTGTAACCCTTTACAACACATATGACTCAAGACACAGATTTGCTAATTGAACACAGCTTAATGCTACAATTAATATAAATAACTCAAAACAGTCATCAATCTTTATGTAAAGACTTTAAAAATTAAAATAGATGTTTGACAATACAGTATATGGGTTATAGCTGAGTGCTGGAAGGCAGTACCTGGACAGCAAACAGTGCTCCCGCTGAATAAATAATCATTATTCTATTAGAGAAAATGTGATTATTTCTCTGCTGCATTAATTAAATCCCAGCTCTGATTTGTGAGACAGCCCAATCCCCCAAGCTTCACACTCCATTTGCTCATTCACATTTCTGACACAGAGGCGCACCAGAGCAAGACCAAAATAACCATTTAAAATACAAAATCGTAAACAACACATGAATGAAAACCGTTGTCACAGAGATTAATATCAAGAACGTATCATATATTTATATATTGATTATACATTTAAATGTTTGAGAGCTGTGAGATCAAATAGATTAAACTTCTCAGCACGGCCCGTGGTCTGACAGGGGATACATTAGTTGATGGCTGGCAGAGAAGGAGAGAAGGAGGGAAAGAAGGAGAGGGGGGGGGGGGGGGGGGGAGACGAGGAGGGCGAATGCAATTAGGACGAGGAGGATTTCTTCAAGGGTCCATCTTCAAAAGGGAGGAAAATGGTTTCCTGGCCTGCTCTGTGCCGATACACACAGCAGAAGCATCTGTCTGGGCTCCTCCAGCCAAGCTGTTGACTTAGCAGAGCTGTTTGAATTTGCCACGCTCTCTTGTATGCTGCCGAGAAAAAACAAAGTCTTTGCAGAACAGAATGCAGATATCAACAAGCTCTTCAGGGTGTCCTAATGTGTCCCTAAGCGGCTGACAGGAGAGCTTTGTGGAAGCGCTGAGATACCCATAATCTCCTCACTTAGTTCAAAGGTTACCTCACCACCGTGCTGAGCACGCCCAATAAACCTCTGCACAGCAGAGAATCACAACCCGTATCAACTACAAACCTGCCTTATTTCTGCACCACATGCAGGCCTGGCCAGCAAGCAATGCAAATCCTGCTAGGCTCAAAAGGCAAGCGTATAACACTTTTGGATGAGCTATTGCATGATGAGGCCTGTGACACTGGCTAACTCTCCCAACATTTCTGGGTCCTGATACTATTAGGTTGCAGCAGGAAAACGCACACACACACACACACAATTACACTCCCTTATCGTCATTGGAAGGCTATTAATCTATTTGTTAAATTTTCTCCCATTATTTCTCAAATAATCCTCTTTTACCTCCTCTCTTCATGAATGCTAATGAGTTCCTCTGAACAACAGCGCTCTATAGATTATTCCGATTGGAGCCCCCACTTGCTCTCCGTTTCCTATTTCTTCTAATATAATACACATGTGAATGAAGCCTCCAAGATGGAATTGGAAGCTGAAAATGGAGTGCCATTTCATCTAATAAATATAATTCTGTAATTACTTTTCGACAAAGCCTAAAGTCTGCTAAACCCGGGTTGCAGTATAAGAAATTGCCCTGGTACATGGCCGGTACTTATATTTTAGGTAGTACCACTGAACTCTAATATCATAATCAAACCGATTTTTTTTTCTTTATATTCTCTCATATTTATATCCTCTTCTATTTTCCTTTGTCGAACTTGAGACACACAATTCTATGTTAGTACTTTCCTCCTATATTCCTTTTCCCTCTCTTTTCATTATAGCATTTTGTCTATATCTCTTACCACACAGATGATGTAAACTGAACATCATATATTCCAGGTATTAATCTAAAATCCTACAGAATCCTTGGAATGTCAAATAAATGATATGGGGTCCACTGTGTAAAATGTTGAATATCCAAATGGGTTAAGGTACGGTAGAAAAACAATTAAACCAAAATATGAAAGTATTCACTTCGCACCAAGGGATGAGAGCACATGCATAATTTGAAATATATGATTTACTGTAAGGAAATGGAAATGAGTTTACCACAATTGAAGGCATTCACAGAAACCGAGTACATGTAAGGGCTTTGTATTTGTATGTGTGCGTGTTTATGTGTTTGTTTGTATGCTTGATGGGGGCAGGGAATGAGGTTGAGGTGGGGGTCGGGGCAGGGGGGTTCATCAGGAGTGAATGGGGTGTTTGACATTTTTATGAATCACGTCTGTTTGGAAATTAGTCATTAGGCCCGGCTTTATTGTTCAAATTACCAGAGCCGGTCCTTGTCCTGTTTGCCCTTAATTAACAAGCATTCAATTCCCCTATTAATTAGCACAAGCTATTAGCTATTTTACATCACTCTTCATTTAAAGACAATTAAAAGGCTTATTATTAAAAGAATGCCACACAGTTAATTGTTCGAGCAGCGCGGCAAGTGAAGAGATTGCCCTGACAGACTACAGGAGTTGGGAGTCAAAGTAGTCCCTGCAACCTTTCCTGTCTGTCTTGTCTCGTTGTTGGAAAAATTCTGAATTCCCTCCTGTTCTGCTCTTGTACTCTTCAGGAGAAAATAACTCGTCCTTGCTCCCATCAAACACCTACTGTTCACTTCCAGCCACGTTTGCAGTGGGCAAATTGAAAATAAAAAACTTTAGTTTTGTTCTTGGACAATAGGGATTCGTAGGAGCGGTTGATCTGCATGCTGTATCATTTCAGAGAGGTTCTCCTGGGTGCTGTGGCCAAGCGTTCCCCCTCCCTGTTTGTAGGGGACTATCTCTCTGTGGTACAGTACACAGTGTGCCTGCCTAGAAAACACAGACTCCTCTGGTGTTCAGTGGGGCAGAAGTTTACCTCTCACAGACAGACCCTCAGACAGTTCTGGGCTTCCAAGTTCTTCATTCAACTTTGACTTTTTTTCTATATTTTTTTACATCACTAAACTCTCTAAACAAATACAGTGTGTAAACAAAGCCATTTCTTAACACTCTAAAAAACGCTGGGTTGTTTGGATGACCCAACTGCTGGGTTGCAGCCATTGGATCACTTAGTTGTATGGTTTTCTTTAAAAAGAGCCCGTTTGGGTTGTTGATGCTGGGTTACTGATGCTGGGTTATTGAGATATGGCCCAGTGGGTGGGTTAATGCTCCAAATCCAGAAGATCAAGGTGATCCGGCAAGCTCATGAATGAGATTGTTGCAGCCATGTAGAATTACTTTTCAACGGACAAATGGGCAAGGCGTTGTGTCTGACCAAAAAATATGTGTAAAAAAAATAATAGCTAACATGACTAATTATCCATTCAGGTTAAATAGACCAAGTTATCATAATTACATATTAGCTCAATCATTGACAATTGTAGATAGTCCCTGTCTCTGAATGAATTTAACATGATTGTAGATAGTTGGCAAGCTTATAACTCATACTTTTAAGGTGGTTCAGTTACTTTATGTTTTTATAGCCTAATTGTTTCTGAGTTAGCTGGCTAACTAGCTTGTCTCAGTCTGGATGCAGACAGTTCCATTAACATTATATTGAAAATGTTCATCCAAGTTTAGGCTATCCATTTTTACTCTCCACTTACACTGTGTTAACATTATGCCTATGTCCCCCACTGCACAGATACTAGCGGCTGCATGGCCCTGAGAGTCCTTCTCCCATCACCAGTGTACTGAATGCAGGTAGCTACATATTGAAATGAAAGCAGTGTCTCAAATGTTCATCCAAGTTTATCCATTTTGGCTGTCCCCTAGATGCTTGTTATGTCTTTGTCCCCCAGATACTAAAGACGACATGATCCTGAAAGTGCTTTTCCCACCACCAGTTTAATGAGTTGGAAAGAGGACTGCCCACCCAAGAGACGCACAAATATCATACCCCAAAAAAATGCTAACCTCCCATGGGATTTTAATGGTGAGAGGTTAGCATGTCTTGGGGGATGATATTTGTGCATCTGTAACTTTCTCAATCATCATTATTAACAATTTATTCAGGATTATCCTAATCATGGTAGCATCCACAATAATGTAGAAGTGTTTAGAAACATATTATATTCTTACTTGCAATAAAAGTGACTCCAAAATGACAAGACATTATTTAACATTAATTTCTAATGGGCACAAAATAATCTGAAACACAACTAAAACAAACAGCAAATGCATCCAACAAATCTGTTGATGTAGTCATTGCGTGCTATGAATATGGGACCAAATACTTTAATACACATAAGTGAATTTGTCCCAATACTTTTGCTCCCGTAAAATGGGGGCACTATGTACAAAAGAGTGCTGTAATTTCTAAACAGTTCACCTAATATGCACTTTAAACTCATAGTCATTGTTTGATTTCAAATCCAAACTTTTATGGAGCCAAAAGAAGAAAAAATGCTTCACTGTCCCAATAATTAATATTTCTATCATTAATTTAAAGTCCAACAACAGATGTAGCAATTAAGTATTATAGTCTTAAAAGGTCCAGACATTTAAGATCGACTGTGTGTCGACTGTGTCTGGGCTTTGATAAAGACAAAGGTTAGTGTGGGCCAGTAGTGATCGGAAAGCAGGATGTTTGAGACGGATGGGCAGGGAAGAGGAGAGACACAGAGGAGATACCTGAGATGCTCGCTCCCCCCCCCACCGAGGTCAGCCTCCCTTACCCAAGGCTTAACGAGTCCAGAGAGCGGCAGGACATGCTGTGATTGACAGAGCAATTACTGCTAACATAGGCCCTGATGGAGCTGGAGACATTTCCAAATAGAATTTCACTATTTTGTTGCATCAGACGCATATAGGAAGGATCTTGTACAGAAGTGAAATCCCTGACCGACTGAAAACAGAGCACCGCTGCTTGCGGAGAACTTCTGTGTTTGTGTTTTTCTTCAATGACAAAAAAACATGTAGGATACCCTGTCTAAGGTTGGCTTCCTCTAACCTTTGTCACTGTTTTGTTATACTTCTCCTTTTTCCAACTCTTAATTTGTTTGCTCAGTTAGAGGGCTGTCTATTTTTACTTGAAAGCCTGTTAGCTGCTGAGTTTTGAAAAACTGAATTGCTAATTACAGCTCACAGAATTCTGGAGTCGAATAGAACTATCTATAAATCATATAAGTTTGAATACAAAACACAACACCCTGTCTAAAAGTTATTTTGGCATTGTGGCGGATCTATGCTGCTTTTTCACTAACTTCAACTTAGAGGTCTGCACAGGACTGATTTCTTATCAGTCCCGGTGGGAGGTTGCAGCTTTTCACACCACAACTGCTCTCCGCCCACTTTCGCCACCAGCTCCAGCTGGCTTTCTGTCCAACTCCCACCCTCAAGAACTGGTCCCAAACCGCAGTCCAGCAATGTTATTTTAGGCATATGACGCAACTTGCCAGCTATGGTCCCAGCAATTTTGCACCCTATAGGCAATATCAAAATGCACACTACATTTTGTATCGCACCTCATGTATTATACTATTTTAACTGAGCCTTTTCCTTTTCAATGATGATCACATTTTTGATTGCACCTCGACTCAAGTTGGTTGATCGCCCTCCACTTCTTTCCATGATCAATATTTATTTACATACACTGTAGTAAACTATAGCCTAATAATATATGAGTTAATTTCCTTGGAAAGATTACTGCCAAGTGATTCTTCGCCCATGCATAGGCAGCCGACTCTATTTCATTGTGACCACACACACTGAGTATACAAACATTAGGAAAAACTTCCTAATATTGAGTTGCACCCTCTTTTGCCCTCAGAACAGCTTCAATTCATCAGGCGTTCCACAGGGATTTTGGCCCATGTTAACTCCAATACTTCCCACATTTGTGTCAAGTTGGCTGGATGTCCTTTTGGTGGTGAACCATTCTTGATACATGCTGGAAATTGTTGAGAGTGAAAAGTTATTGACACAAACCGGTGCGCCTGGCACCTACTACCATACCCCATTCAAAGGCACTTAAACATTTTGTCTTGCCCATTCACCCGCTGAATGGTACGCATACACAATCCATGTCTCAATTGCCTCAATGGAAAGAGCAGGTGTCTCAATGGAATGTAAACTCATCTGCATGTCCAACTAGGAGAGGAGAGGTAGGCTACTGAACTTGATACAGCGAATGCTGAGTGTGTGAAAATGCGACAAAGAGCTGATTTTAATACAATAGGTAGGATAACGCATACAAAGCAGAAAGACGACTGTATCCAAATAATCAGCAGAACAAAAAAATATTTTCATCCCAAAGTTGTCTGTCTGACCGCTCCTGCTTGCAACTAGAAAAATGTCGACCACGCGCAATGATCTCGGTCTGGACACGCAGGTCCGTGGGCATTACATGAAGAGAGATGTTTGTAGACAGCAATGCGCTCCTTCTCTTCCCCTCAAACTGGAAGTTCCCAACAGCATATGTGGGTTGAGCCATTCTGCCATTCAGCATGCTCCCAACTAGAAAAAGTCTGGATGCCACATGCTGAATTACATGACAAATTCACAAATGTTTTAAATTTGCTTTGGAGAAAAAAGAATGCTTAGTAAATCTTCGCTCAATCAGACTAACAAATAAGTGAACATAGCATTGTTAAGAAGGTCAACACCTTGGAAAGAAAATCAGAGGAAAGTACAGTACTGTACCAGTCAAAAGTTTGGACACACCTACTCATTCAATGGTTTTTCTTTATTTTTACTATTTTTTACATTGTAGAAAAATAGTGAAGACAAACCAACTATGACATAAAACGTATGGAATCATGTAGTAATCAAAAAAGTATTAAACAAATCAAAATACAGTTGAAGTTGGAAGTTTACATGCACATTCCTGACATTTAAACAAAGTAAAAATCCCATTTGAAATGTCAGAATTATAGTAGAGAGAATTATTTATTTCAGTTTGTATTTCTTTCATCACATTCCCAGTGGGACAGAAGTTTACATACACTCAATTAGAATTTGGTAGCATTGCCTTTAAATTGTTTAACTTGGGTCAAACATTTCGGGTAGCCTTCCACAAGCATTCCACAATAAGTTAGGAGAATTTTGGCCCATTCCTCCTGACAGAGCTGGTGTAACTGAGTCAGATTTGTAGGCCTCCTTGCTCGCACACACCTTTTCAGTTCTGCACACACATTTTCTATGGAATTGAGGTCAGGGCATTTTGATGGCCACTCCAATACCTTGACTTTGTTGTCCTTTGGAATTATGCTTGGGGTCATTGTCCATTTGGAAGACCCATTTGCGACCAAGCTTTAACTTCCTGACTGATGCCTTGAGATGTTGCTTCAATATCTCCACATCATCTTCCTACCTCATGATGCCATCTATTTTGTGAAGTGCACCAGTCCCTCCTGCAGCTAAGCACCCTCACAACATGATGCTGCCACCCCCGTGCTTCACCGTTGGGATGGTGTTCGTCGGCTTGCAAGCACCCCCCTTTTTTCCTCCAAACACAACAATTGTCATTATGACCAAACAGTTAAATTTTTCAGACCAGAGGACATTTCCCCAAAAAGTACGATCTTTGTCCCCATGGGCAGTTGCAAACCATAGTCTGGCTTTTTTATGGCGGTTTTGGAGAAGTGGCTTCTTCCTTGCTGAGCGGCCTTTCAGGTTATGTCGATATAGGACTCGTTTTACTGTGGATATAGATACTTTTGTCCCTGTTTCCTCCAGCATCTTCACAAGGTCCTTTGCTGTTGTTCGGGGATTGATTTCACACCAAAGTACGCTCATCTCTAGGAGACAGAACGTGTCTCCTTCCTGAGCGGTGTGACAGCTGCGTGGTCCCATGGTGTTTATACTTGCGTACTATTGTTTGTACAGATGAACGTGGTACCTTCAGGCGTTTGGAAATTGCTCCCAAGGATGAACCAGACTTGTGGAGGTCTACAATTTTTTTCTGAGGTCTTGGCTGATTTCTTTTGATTTTCCCATGATGTCAAGCAAAGAAGCACAGAGTTTGAAGGTAGGCCTTGAAATACATCCACAGGTACACCTCCAATTGACTCAAATGATGTCAATTAACCTATCAGAAGCTTCTAAAACCATGACATCCTTTTTTGGAATTTTCCAAGCTGTTTAAAGGCACAGTCAAGTTAGTGTATGTACTGTTCTGACCCCCTGGAATTGTGATACAGTGAATTATAAGTGAAATAATCTTTCTGTAAACAATTGTTTTAAAAATTACTGGTGTCATACACCATGTCGATGTCCTAACCGACTTGCCAAAACTATAGTTTGTTAACAAGAAATTTGTGGAGTGGTTGAAAAATGAGTTTTAATGACTCCAAACCTAAGTGTATGTAAACTTCCGACTTCAACTGTATATTTCAAAGTTGCCACCCTTTGTCTTGCACACTCTTGGCATTCTCTCAACCAGCTTCATGAGGTAGTCACCTGGAATGCATTTCAATTAACAGGTGTGCCTTGTTAAAAGTTAATTTGTGGAATTTCTTTCCCTCTTAATGCATTTAAGCCAATCAGTTGTGTTGTGACAAGGTAGGGGTGGTATACAGAAGATAGCTGGATCCAGAGGTGGGGGTAGAAGGGTGTCTGGGTGGGGCTGGGTGTATCTGCCAGACATGCTGAGGCACAGGGATGAAGTGGGAAACAGGGTTATGTGATCAAGTGTGCCCATTCAACAGGAGCATTGACATCTGTCATAAGGCGATCAAGGGCAGCCATCGAAACGCCAGGTATCTTCCACAGGAAACTGTCTACATCTGCCAACCCCTGGTCACAGGCTAATGGGGAAAACATTAGAATGAGATGCCATAGACCAACAATAAAGTACATCGTATCTCACAGCCTGATTCACAGTTTTTACACTCCATGTTACCTAAGGGCTGTTCAGATTAGTTGAGATACACTTTATCTCTGTGCTCTGTTCAAATGCTTTGTGTTCAAATGTTTTTGATCTTGACCTGCTGGGAGAAACTATGCCAAATCCTTTGAAATCATAAAATATAACTTGCTGTGCTGTAAAAAAAACAACATTATTTTCTACACTGTTCTGAGAGAAAAAGTGGATACCTGTAAATTGTTCTACAAGATGTGTTAAGGGATACAAAGGGGAATAGATAGAGTTGGTCATTGGGGACTGCTTTTGGCTATTGATGTCAGTGTTAGAATGTTGCCCAGAATTCAAGCCCTTCCTAACTGTATTTTCAAAGACTGGGCCTGTTTGTGGCTATATGCAGAAATGCAATGACCCTGTGCCATTTATGAAAGGGAATTATCCAACTGAGAACAATTCTGCCTACATTATGTCACACTGCCTCTAATTTTTTTTGACATTTCAATTGTTTTGTCAATTAGCAGAAACTCTTATCCAGAGAAATTTACAGGAGCATTTAGGGTTAAGTGCCTTGCTCAAGGGAACATTGGCAGATTTTTCACCTAGTCGGCATGGGGATTCGAACCAGCGGTCTTTCGGTTACTGGCCCAGCACTCTTTATCGCTAGGCTACCTGCCACACATCAAAGGACTGCATGGGGAGGCCTAATCAAACAGAGGCCTGCCACATATAACGCCTGCACCCACTACCACAACCCAGTGCAAAACATATGCATGGTGGAGGGGTCAAGGCTGGGAAAAGGGAAAGACAATGTTTAATATTCTACTGAACCTGTATTGTTTCTGGAGGATAGCAAGGGTTTTCTATGCAATTACAGAGGTGTGACGAACGGCCAGAGGGCCCTGCTTTACACACTTTATTGCTGTGTGCGAGCAAGAAGGTGTCCTTTATTAAAGTTTGTGTGAAACTGAGTGAACTCTGGTCAAGATACACCAGGCTACTGCATTACATTAATATTCACCAGGATACTGGCATTACATTAATATTCACCAGGATACTGGCATTACTATACTGGCATTACTATATATTTGATTGATTAATATTCACCAGGATACTGGCATTACACAAATATTCACCAGGATACTGGCATTACACAAATATTCACCAGGATACTGGTTTACACAAATATTCACCAGGATACTGGCATTACATAAATATTCACCAGGATACTGGCATTACATAAATATTCACCAGGATACTGGCATTACACAAATATTCACCAGGCTACTGGCATTACATAAATATTAACCAGGCTACTGGCATTACACAAATATTCACCAGGCTACTGGCATTACACAAATATTCACCAGGCTACTAGCGGTACATAAATATTCACCAGGCTACTGGCATTACATGAATATTCACCAGGATACTGGCATTACATGAATATTCACCAGGATACTGGCATTACATTAATATTCACCAGGATACTGGCATTACTATACTGGCATTACTATATATTTGATTGATTAATATTCACCAGGATACTGGCATTACACAAATATTCACCAGGATACTGGCATTACACAAATATTCACCAGGATACTGGTTTACACAAATATTCACCAGGATACTGGCATTACATAAATATTCACCAGGATACTGGCATTACATAAATATTCACCAGGATACTGGCATTACACAAATATTCACCAGGCTACTGGCATTACATAAATATTAACCAGGCTACTGGCATTACACAAATATTCACCAGGCTACTGGCATTACACAAATATTCACCAGGCTACTAGCGGTACATAAATATTCACCAGGCTACTAGCGGTACATAAATATTCACCAGGCTACTAGCGGTACATAAATATTCACCAGGCTACTGGCATTACATAAATATTAACCAGGCTACTGGCATTACACAAATATTCACCAGGCTACTAGCATTACACATCTGGCTAAAAGATTACTGTAGCTCTGCTGGAATCACTTTCATAGATAACTTTGATGCCTTCTGGAAACAGAATGACAGAGTCCATCCAAATCATCTTGGCTCCTGGACTCTATCCACGCTTTTCAAGGCTGCATTGAAACAACAATGACATATCAATGACCAGCTCTGTTAATCCCTACCATTGTGACAATGAGTCATCATAATGCTGCATCAAATGTACATTATCCTAGGGGCATTGGCAGACACAATGTAAGTAACTTAATTTATGTCCCCCTAATTTCCCTGAATTGTTGATCCTACAGCTATTGTATGCAGTAATCACAGTAATCATGAGCCTATGAACCAGAGTTACACTGTTAGCACTGAGGCGGTGCCCTAGTAGGAAGACCATCAGCTCCAACATAAATAACATGCGCAAGTCTAATTCTGATAAGCTTTCCATTAAAGCATTAAAAACTGTCACACCCTGATCAGTTTCAGCTGTCCTCGTTATTGTCTCAACCCCCTCCAGGTGACGCTTGTTTTCCCCAGTGTATTTATCCATGTGTTTCCTGTCTCTCTGTGCCAGTTCCTCTTGTATGTTTCCAAGTCAACCAGCGTTTTTCCCGTTCGCCTGCTTTTTGCATCTCCTTTTTCTAGTCCTCCCCGTTTTGACCCTTGCCTGTTTCTGGACTTTGTACCCACCTGCCTGACCAGTCTGCCTGCCTTGACCACGAGTCTGTCTGCCACTCTGTACCTCCTGGACTCTGATCTGGTTTTGAACTTTTTGCCTGTCCATGACCATTCTCTTGCCTACCCCTTTGGATTAATAAACATTGTAAGACTCCAACCATCTGCCTCCTGTGTCTGCATTTGGGTCTCACCTTGTGGACAAGCAACACAGAAAAGTGCTAAAAATAACCCATATTAACATATGCAGCCTGAGAAACAAGGTCCATGAAGTCAATAACTTGCTTGTAACAGATGACATTCATATTCTGAAACTTACTTAGACAATACCTTTGGTGATACAGTGGTAGCAACACATGGTTATAACATCTACCAAAAAGACAGAAATACCAACGGGGGCGGTGTTGCGGTCTATATTCAGAACCACATTCCTGTAAAGCTTATCATGTTAAATACTGTTGAAGTAATATGGTACAGGTTTATCTGTCTCACCTTAAGCCCATTCTTGTGGGAAGCTGCTATAGACCACCAAGTGCTAACAGTCAGTATCTGGATAATATGTGTGAAATGCTTGATAATGTATGTGATATCAACAGAGAAGTATACTTTCTGGGTGATTTAAATATTGACTGTCTTTCATCAAGCTGCCCACTCAAGAAAAAACATCAAACTGTAACCAGTGCCTAAAACCTGGTTCAGGTTGTCAGTCAACCTACTAGGGTAGTTATAAATAGCACAGGAATGAAATCATCAACATGTATTGATCACATCTTTACTAATGCTGCAGAAATGTGCTTTAAAGTAGTATCCAAATCCATTGGATGTAGTGATCACAATATAGTCGCCATATCTAGGAAAAGTAGAAAAACGTTTTGTAATGATTCATATGTTGATGATGTAAAGAATATTTGCTGGTCTGTAGTGTGTAATGAGGAGTAACCAGACACTGCACTTGACACATTTATGAAATTGCTCATTCCAGTTACTAATAAGCATGCACCCATTAAGAAAACGACTGTAAAAACTGTTAAATCACCTTGGATTGATGAGGAATTGAACAATTGTATGGTGGAGAAGGATGAGGCAAAAGGTAAGACAAATAAGTTTGGCAGCCCAGCTGATTGGTAAATGTACTGCAAATTAAGATATCATGTAACTAAACTAAATAAAAATAAACTATACTATGAAACAAAAATAAATGATATAAAGAATGCCAGTAAAAAGCTTTGGAGCACATTACATTTTGGGAAAAAAGGAAAACTCGGCTCCATCATTCATTGAATCAGATGACTCGTTCATCACAAAACCTACTGATATTGCCAACTACTTTAATTACTTTTGATTGGCAAGACAAGCAGATTAAGGTATGACATGCCAGCAACAAACGCTGACACTATACATCCAAGTATATCTGACCAAATTAGACAAGAATTGTACTTTTGAATTCCATAAAGTCCGTGTGGAAAACATTGTTGTCTTTCAATGACAAGCCACTGGGATCTGACAATCTGGATGGAAAATTGCTGAGGATAATGGCGGACGATATTGCCACATCTTCAATTTAAGCCTACTAGAAAGTGTGTGCCCTCAGGCCTGGAGGGAAGCTAAAGTAATTCCGCTACCCAAGAATAGAAAAGCCCCCTTTACTGGTCAAATAGCCGACCAATCAGCCTGTTACCAACAACTAGTAAACGTCTGGGAAAAAATGGTGTTTGACCAGATACAATGCTATTTCACAGTAAACAAATTGACAACAGACTTTCAGCACGCTTATAGGGAAGGACACTCAACAAGCATAGCACTTACAGAAATGACTGATGATTGGCTGAGAGAAATTGATGATAAAATGATTGTGGGGGCTGTCTTGTTAGGCTTCAGTGCAGCTTTTGACATTAACAATCATAGTCTGTTGCTGGAAAAACATATGTGTTATGCCTTTACACCCCCTGTTATAATATGGATAAAGAGTTACTTGTCTGTAACTTATACTCCCTCTCCAGCCTCTAGGTCATCAGGCTGCTGATTATCCAGCACACCTGCCACCATCGTCTCGCACACCTGCGCCTACTGACACTCACCTGGACTTCATCACCTCCTTGATTATCTTTCCTATATCTGTCACTCCCCTTGGTTCTTTCCTCAGGTGTTATTGACTCTGTTTTCATGCCGGTGCTTTGTTTGTGTTTTGTGTTCATTGTTTCTTTTATTTATTAAAACACTCACGCCCTTAACCTCTAGCACTTAGCCATCCCGGATCCGGGATCGTGAATACAGCCTCAAGCTCATTACCATAACGCAACGTTAACTATTCATGAAAATCGCAAATGAAATGAAATAAATATGCTAGCTCTCAAGCTTAGCCTTTTGTTAACAACACTGTCATCTCAGATTTTCAAAATATGCTTCTCAACCATAGGAAAACAATAATTTGTGTAACAGTAGCTAGCTAGCGTAGCATTTAGCGTTAGCATTCAGCAGGCAACATTTTCACAAAAACCAGAAAAGCATTCAAATAAAATCATTTACCTTTGAAGAACTTCAGATGTTTTCAATGAGGAGACTCTGTTAGATAGCAAATGTTCAGTTTTTCCTGAAAGATTATTTGTTTAGGAGAAATCGCTCCGTTTGGTGCATCACGTTTGGCTACCAAAAAAACCTGAAAATCCAGTCATCAAAACGCCGAACTTTTTTCCAAATTAAACTCCATAATATCGACTGAAACATGGCAAACGTTGTTTAGAACCAATCCTCAAGGTGTTTTTCACATATCTCTTCGATGATATATCGTTCGTGGAAGCGTGCTTTCTCTCCTGAATCCCAGGAGAAAATGCCCGCACCTAAAGATTACGCACCAATTTAGACAAAGGACACCGGGCAGACGCTTGGAAAATTGAGTCTCTTATGGCCAATCTTCCAATGATATGCCTACAAATACGTCACAATGCTGCAGACATCTTGAAGAAACGACAGAAAGGGCAGGCTCGTTCGTGGTGCATTCACAGCCATATAAGGAGACAATGGAAAACAGAGCTTCAGAAATTCTGCTAATTTCCTGTTTGAAGTTTCATCTTGGTTTCGCCTGTAGCATGAGTTCTGTGGCACTCACAGATAATATCTTTGCAGTTTTGGAAACGTCAGACTGTTTTCTTTCCAAAGCTGTCAATCATATGCATAGTCAAGCATCTTTTCGTGACAAAATATTGCGCTTAAAACGGGCACGTTTTTTTATCCAATAATGAAATAGCGCCCCCATAGACTCGCTTCCCGACACTCAGCGTTACATTGTCTAACAGAACACAGAGGGTGTTCTTTAATGGAAGTCTCTCAAACATAATCCAGGTACAATCAGGAATTCCACAGGGTAGCTGTTTAGGCCCTTTACTTTTTTCAATTTTTACTAACATGCCACTGGCTTTGAGTAAAGCTAGTGGGTCTATGTATGCGGATGACTCAACACTATACACGTCAGCCACTACAGCAACTGAAATGACTGCAACACTTAACAAAGACCTGCAGTTCGTTTCGGAATGGGTAGCAATGAATAAGTTAGTCCTAAATATTTTGGGACAAGTCATTCACTAAACCCTAAACCTCTACATCTCATAATGAATCATGTGGAAATTGAGCAAGTTGAGGTGACTAAACTGCTTGGAGTAACCCTGGTTTGTAAACTGTCATGGTCAAAACATTGATACAACAGTAGCTAAGATGGGGAGAAGTCTGTCCATAATAAAGCGTTGTTCTGCCTTCTTAACACTATCAACAAGGCAGCTCCTACAGGCCCTAGTTTTGTTGCAATTTGACTACTTGCAGTGGGCTCAGAACAGGGCAGCACGGCTGGCCCTTAAAAGTACACAGAGCTAACATTAATGGCAAGCATGTCAATCGCTCGTGGCTCAAAGTGGAAGAGCGATTGACTCCATCATTACTTGTTATTGTAAGAGGTGTTGACAAGCTGTATGTACCGAGCTGCCTGTTTAAAATACTTGCACACAGCTCGAACACCTATGAATATCCCACAAGACATACAACCAGAGGTCTCTTCAAGGTCCCCATGTCCAGAAAAGACTATTGGAGGCGCACAGTATTTCATAGGGCCATGACTACATGAAACTCTTCCACATCGGGTAACTGATGCAAGTAGTAGAATCAGATTTCAAAAACTGGTAAAAATACACATTATGGAACAACAGGGACTGTGAAGAGACACACACAAAGGTACAGACACATGCATACGCATACAGTGCCTTGCGAAAGTATTCGGCCCCCTTGAACTTTGCGAACTTTTGCCACATTTCAGGCTTCAAACATAAAGATATAAAACTGATTTTTTTTGTGAAGAATCACCAACAAGTGGGACACAATCATGAAGTGGAACGACATTTATTGGATATTTCAAACTTTTTTAACAAATCAAAAACTGAAAAATTGGGCGTGCAAAATTATTCAGCCCCTTTACTTTCAGTGCAGCAAACTCTCTCCAGAAGTTCAGTGAGGATCTCTGAATGATCCAATGTTGACCTAAATGACTAATGATGATAAATACAATCCACCTGTGTGTAATCAAGTCTCCATATAAATGCACCTGCACTGTGATAGTCTCAGAGAGCATCATGAAGAACAAGGAACACACTAGGCAGGTCCGTGATACTGTTGTGAAGAAGTTTAAAGCCGGATTTGGATACAAAAATATTTCCCAAGCTTTAAACATCCCAAGGAGCACTGTGCAAGCGATAATATTGAAATGGAAGGAGTATCAGACCACTGCAAATCTACCAAGACCTGGCCGTCCCTCTAAACTTTCAGCTCATACAAGGAAAAGACTGATCAGAGATGCAGCCAAGAGGCCCATGATCACTCTGGATGAACTGCAGAGATCTACAGCTGAGGTGGGAGACTCTGTCCATAGGACAACAATCAGTCGTATATTGCACAAATCTGGCCTTTATGGAAGAGTGGCAAGAAGAAAGCCATTTCTTAAAGTTTGCCACAAGCCACCTGGGAGACACACCAAACATGTGGAAGAAGGTGCACTGGTCAGATGAAACCAAATTTGAACTTTTTGGCAACAATGCAAAACGTTATGTTTGGCGTAAAAGCAACACAGCTCATCACCCTGAACACACCATCCCCACTGTCAAACATGGTGGTGGCAGCATCATGGTTTGGGCCTGCTTTTCTTCAGCAGGGACAGGGAAGATGGTTAAAATTGATGGGAAGATGGATGGAGCCAAATACAGGACCATTCTGGAAGAAAACCTGATGGAGTCTGCAAAAGACCTGAGACTGGGACGGAGATTTGTCTTCCAACAAGACAATGATCCAAAACATAAGCAAAATCTACAATGGAATGGTTCAAAAATAAACATATCCAGGTGTTAGAATGGCCAAGTCAAAGTCCAGACGTGAATCCAATCGAGAATCTGTGGAAAGAACTGAAAACTGCTGTTCACAAATGCTCTCCATCCAACCTCACTGAGCTCGAGCTGTTTTGCAAGGAGGAATGGGAAAAAATGTCAGTCTCTCAATGTGCAAAACTGATAGAGACACACCCTAAGCGACTTACAGCTGTAATCACAGCAAAAGGTGGCGCTACAAAGTATTAACTTAAGGGGGCTGAATAATTTTGCACGCCCAATTTTTCAGTTTTTGATTTGTTAAAAAAGTTTGAAATATCCAATAAATGTCGTTCCACTTCATGATTGTGTCCCACTTGTTGGTGATTCTTCACAAAAAAAATCAGTTTTATATCTTTATGTTTGAAGCCTGAAATGTGGCAAAAGGTCGCAAAGTTCAAGGGGGCCGAATACTTTCGCAAGGCACTGTACATTGTGATAATGTTGTCTGGTGGTATTAATCATTTTCTATTGTAGATATGTAGTGGTGTAATAATGTTATATGATGTCCTGTTTTATCTTTTGTTTCATATGTAATGTAGGTGCTTTAATATGTTTTGACCCCAGGAAGAGTAGCTGCTGCCTTGGATTAATACAAAGTTGGGAGGCGACTAATAGGCTACAGTAAACATCTGCTGTCACTCTTAATAGTAGGGCATACAGTATATCAACAAATTAGGTGGTGATACTGTTGATATTTTGAATCGCAAAACTCTTGATTCAAGGTTGAATAAAGTTATTTACGTTGTCCTCAACAGGAGCTATCGGTTACCGTAAGCCTATTGGTTTTAAGCTATTTAATAATGCACTAATCGTTTAAAGCTAGTTTAATTGCTACATCCATTTTTGTACGTATAAATTATATACACGTTGATTCTTGAAGAACATAACGTATAGATGCATCATGCGTTTAGTTCAACTGGCGTACCCCAGCAGAACCCAAAATAAAAGCTTGTTTTACTCAGATGTTTGTAAACCAAGTAAATGTAAACAATATATATATATATATATATATATAGCCTCAAAACACAGTTAAAATGATACTTTTGATATCATGGATGGTCAGTCCTTGCATCCATACCTCTCTGTCTATTAACTTGAGAGTGGTTCAAATTCTCAAGACCCATCCCACAGCTTTTTACCAAAACAGAGGCTGCTTTGTTATTGTTTCAATTAAGGATTGTAGTTATAACTCTGGTCATGTTTTTAAGAAATTAAGCTCGTGTCACGGTGTATAATGACAGGAGACAGGCGCAGGAATACGTCATCGTTGAAAAAAAAATTCTACACCCAAAATAAAGTACGTCATGAAAACCACGGGGACGAAGCCCAAAACAAACACATGAATACAGGGTAACCCAAACAAAAGAGCCTCTAAATAATACACAGGATGAGACCTGTAATAACAAGTGCACAATAACATGTACAGTGAGGGGTTAAAGTATTTGATCCCCTGCTGATTTTGTACGTTTGCCCACTGACAAAGAAATGATCAGTCTATCATTTTAATGATAGGTTTATTTGAACAGTGAGAGACAGAATAACAACAAAAAAAATGTTATAAATTGATTTGCATTTAAGGAGGGAAATAAGTATTTGACCCCTCTGCAAAACTTGACTTAGTACGTGGCAAAACCCTTGTTGGCAATCAGAGGTCCGACGTTTCTTGTATTTGACAACCAGGTTTGCACACATCGCAGGAGGGATTTTGTCCCACTCCTCTTTGTAGATCTTCAAGTCATTAAGGCTGACGTTAGGCAACTCGAACCTTCAGCTCCCTCCACAGATTTTCTATGGGATTAAGGTCTGGAGACTGGCTAGGCCACTCCAGGACCTTAATGTGCTTCTTCTTGAGCCACTCCTTTGTTGCCTTGGCCGTGTGTTTTGGGTCATTGTCATGCTGGAATACTCATCCACGACCCATTTTCAATGCCCTGGCGGAGGGAAGGAGGTTCTCACCCAAGATTTGACGGTACATGGCCCCGTCCATCATCCCTTTGATGCGGTGAAATTGTCCTGTCCCCTTAGCAGAAAAACACCCCCAAAGCATAATGTTTCCACCTCCATGTTTGACGGTGGGGATGGGGTTCTTGGGGTCATAGGCAGCATCCCTCCTCCTCCAAACACGGCGAGTTGAGTTGATGCCAAAGAGCTCCATTTTGGTCTCATCTGACCACAACACTTTCACCCAGTTGTCCTCTGAATCATCCAGATATTCATTGGCAAACTTCAGACGGGCATGTATATGTGCTTTCTTGAGCAGGGGGACCTGCAGGATTTCAGTCCTTCACGGCGTAGTGTGTTACCAATTGTTTCTTGGTGACTATGGTCCCAGCTGCCTTGAGACAATTGACAAGATCCTCCCGTGTAGTTCTGGGCTGATTCCTCACCGTTCTCATTATCATTGCAACTCCACGAGGTGAGATCTGGCATGGAGCTCCAGGACGAGGGAGATTGACAGTTCTTCCATTTGCGAATAATCCCACCAACTGTTGTCACCTTCTCACCAAGCTACTTGGCGATGGTCTTGTAGCCCATTCCAGTCTTGTGTAGGTCTACAATCTTGTCCCTGACATCCTTGCAGAGCTCTTTGGTTTTGGCCATGGTGGAGAGTTTGGAATCTGATTGATTGATTGCTTCTGTGGACAGGTGTCTTTTATACAGGTAACAAACCGAGATTAGGAGCACTCCCTTTAAGAGTGTGCTCCTAATCTCAGCTCGTTACCTGTATAGAAGACACCTGGGAGCCAGAAATCTTTCTGATTGAGAAAGGGTCAAATACTTATTTCCCTCATTAAAATGCAAATCAATTTATAACATTTTTGACATACGTTTTTCTGGATTCTTTTGTTGTTATTCTGTCTCTCACTGTTCAAATAAACCTACCATTAAAATGATAGACTGATCATTTCTTTGCCAGTGGGCAAACATACAAAATCAGCAGGGGATCAAATACTTTTTTCCCTCATTGTAGCACAAGAACTGATACAACAGAGCACAGGTACTCACAAGACCAACGGACGTGGGACAATAATCGTCAAGTACAATGGGGAACAGGGCACATATATACACAAACTAATCAGGGGGAATGGGAACCAGGTGTGCATAATGAGACAAGACAGTCCGGGGTTGGTGGTAATAATAATCAATAATGCCTAGAAGGCCGGTGACGTAGACCTCCATAGCTGGTGAACAGAATGAGCAGCAGTTCCGGGGGGGATCCATGACATCTTGTGGATAAATATTTAAGGGACAGGCACAGCATGAGTACCTCGTTATTCTAATACCTTGTTTAAACACATCTTTCAGTAAAACTGTAGAAAGGGATCCTCAGTGTTTTTTTTAAAGACATCTGAAGGAATGAATAAAACTCTGTGAGATTACTAAGACCGAACATGGCATTGTTTGTTTGGCCACATGTGGTCTAGATGCTTTTAACAGCTTCTCCATTTGCTTTCCACTATGACAACAAAGCATCTTCTTTTGACAGTCACAGATATGGAAAAAATCAAGCAAATTGCAAAGAATTTTAACTACCTGATCAATGCAGGATGGGATAAAGAAGAAAAAGAGAACCAGAGAAGAGAGAGAGGGTGACAGACAGGGAGGAAATAGAGAATAGATTGCTTTTGCTGTATTTATCAGTAGAAAAGTCCCTTTTAACCCAAAAGTTGAAGTCTTTATCTCTCCGCAGGAGCAGTTCTTCCTGGGGCCCCTCATTGCGATACTGGGTGCTAGGTTGTGTTCCCCTGTGAGAGACAGCATTCCGATTAGAGCCCATTGCCAAGTGCAGGGATCCATCGTGAGCCTGAAGGTGCAGTAATTAGAGGAGAAAAAGCACTGGATTTATACTGTGTTACAGCAAGCAGGTTATGCCAGGTGATAAATGCTAGCGTTGAGGGAGCTGACATACCTGGAGCACCACGTGAGCTGCTGGTCCATTCTGAAACCGTCCATCAGTATTAGTTGGATCAGAATGGCGGAGAGATGGGGAGATGTCATCCGATGTAATGTTTAAGAGCCAGTGAGTTAATGTATTGTGAAAGCCCCTCGGTCATTGTTATCCAAATGGGACTTTTTATTAGAAGCCCTCTCACTTCTTGATATATCTCCCAAGTGAACTTCACTGCTCTGTAGTTAAGTGGATCAAAGCCAATGCACAGCTCATGCGTGGGTGTTTGGAGTCAGCCTGCTCTCAACAGGTCTGTGGGC